>NW_007727631.1:347146-391814 GCF_000696425.1 Galeopterus variegatus
AGGGGGGTTGGGTCCCTTGCCGGGCCCGGGGAAAAAAAAAAAAAAAAAAAAAAAAAAAAAAAAAAAAAAAGAGGTAAGAGATGCTAAGCATTGCTCAATGCTGGAGACAGTCAGTCGTGCAATGCAAAGAATTGTTCCATGTCCCACACTACTTTTGAATATCTCACCAGATTGTTTTTAATTATCTGAACCTCATACCTAATTCCTTTGGGGCGGGGGGCACAGTTTTTATATATACTAAATTACCAGGTACGCAAGCATTGAGTAAACATAGGGAAAACTGTACTTTGTTTTGTTTAGAACTTTATCGAGAGTAGTTCACCATTTAGGAAAATCACATCAAGACAGCACTGCCTTCTGTGATATTTAAGTAGCCAACACATCTGTGTCAGCCGACAATTGAACTCATCCCAATTATGGTGATTTTACAGCTAGGTGCATGCATCTGACTTTTGCATCACACATTCTAGGATGATTGTGCACAAGCACTTAAAAAACATAAGTTTTCTTATAAATTACTTTCATTTCTCTTGATTGTTAAAACTTGAGCATTATGTTGTATTTTGTTTTTTAAAAAAACATTCTTGTGTGTAGACAGCACCAACTGTGAACTCCATTTTGGGGTTAGAAAAGAGTGCTTTAGGGCTGGCCCGTGGCTCACGTTGGAAGAGTGTGGTGCTGATAACACCAAGGCCATGCGTTCGGATCCCTATATAGGGATGGCCGGTTAGCTCACTTGGGAGAGCGTGGTGCTGACAACACCAAGTCAAGGGTTAAGATCCCCTTACCAGCCATCTTTAAAAAAGAAAAGAAAAGAAAAGAGTGCTTTGTGTCTGATACCATTCAGAGCCATTGCCCTAAAATCCTATGGTGAACCAGGGGCAGAAAATTGTGGCAGAGAACTTGTGACAGCAGGAATCGTGGTTAAAAGGATTTAACCTGGGAGTGAGACCTATCTGGGTTCAAGTACAGGCACAATATTTTATTACTCTTGTTATTCTAGGAAGGCTACTTAACTTCTCCAGATTTCCTTTTCTTCAACTGTAAAAACTGGTTTAGGATTATCTATCTCAATGCTATTGTAGGGATAAGATGATAGTAATCTATAGGTATCAATAAATGCTGAATGTCTGAGTTCTCTCCACTTTCCTTCTATAGCCTTCCATTCTGTGGTAAACTGACTTATTAAGGTTAGCTCCAGGGAGTTGGCTCTGGGCAGTTCTGAAACAAATGCCATAGAGAAATAATAAAAGTGGCCACTGTGGTATAGTGGAAAGTGCCCCAGACTTGGGAACCAGAAGACTTGGCTTTAAGTCCTGAATGTCACCATGTGTGACCATAGAAACTCTTCAAGCCTCTGTGTCTATAAAATAGAACAGTAACTACTTCATAGAGTTGCTTTGAGTTTTAAATAAGTTCATGAATATAAGTGCTCAGCATGGTAGCTTGTAAGTGTTTAATAAATGTTGGCTTCTTTTTCTCAGCATAATTGGGAAGGACAACTGAAAATAATAAAGCAGTGCTTCCCAAACTTCAGTCATTCTCATCCCATGTTAGGATTTTTGTCTTATTCACCTAACACTTGTATTATTACATACTTAATATTTTTTATATTACTACTCTTTTTCTACCTATACATTTTTTTGTTTTGGTGGCTGGCCAGTACAGGGAACTGAACCCTTGACCATGGTATTACAAGGCCACACTCTAACCAACTGAGCTAATCTGGCCAGCCCCCTACATGTTTTTTTTTTTCCTTTTTGTCTTTTTTACTGACCAGCAACAGGATTGCAACCCTCGGTGTTGCGCCCGCACCACGCTCAGCCAGTGAGCGGGAACCGGTCTCCACATGGGATCCGAACCCTCGGCGGGAGTGCCGCCACGCTCCCAAGCGGCGCACTCTCCAGTGCGCCACCGGGCCGGCCCGCTCCCTACATGTTTTTAATTTAAAGAAATCTTTAAATTACCAGCAAATGGAAATCCATTAATACAGTAGTCTCCCTTACCCTTGGGGGATATGTTCCAAGACCCCCAGTGGATGTCCGAAACCTCAGATAGTATCAAACCCTAGCCAAGGAACCGCAAGGTCACCTTTTCACTTAAAGGAAGCACTCTGCAGCTTCTCTTTGGTATATCCAAATTGCCAGCATCACTACTTTGTGCTTTGGGACCATTACTAAGTAAAATAAGGCTTATTTGAACACAAGCACTGTGACATGAGTCGACCTGATAACTGAGACAGTGGGTGGCATAGAGAACATGGATACACTGGACAAACATGATAAAGGGATGATACACATTCTGGGCAGGAGGGAGCAGGATTGTGTGAGATCTCATCAAGTTACTCAAAATGGCACACAATTTAAAATATGAATTTCTGGAAGTTTCCATTTAATATTTTCAGCCCACGGTTGACCACAGGTAACCGAAACTGCAGAAAGTGAAAATGCACTTGCCACAAAAAGAAAGTAACTGTTAAATACAATAAAAATAAAACATTATTAAATTTTAGCTAGATATTGTCACCAGTAGAGAGCTCTGAGCCTGAGGCTTACTCTCTATGTTAAAATGAGATTAATAAGTCATAGGGAAGTGTTAATGACATAGTAGCACTCACCTAAGATGGTCTTTGAAAATAACTGGAACAACTGCAAATTGTTATTTACTTCACTATGGAGGGGACGCATGTCTAGACACCACCTAAAACCATCTCAAATTTCTGTCTCCGCAGATAAATATTGTAAGGAAGCATGTGAGGAAGAAGTTGTCTCCACTCCAGGAAGGGAAATGATTATTACAACTCCTCACATCTCTGAAGGTAGTTTTACAGTTTGTAAAGCGCTTTGTTACTTAGCATCTCAGCTGCCCATTACGGTAATTTGGTAGAACGGGGATTAGCACACTCACCTAACCGAAAGTTACAAAACCCAAAAGCAGTAACGCACCTGGCACTCGGCAGGCACTCTTCCCAACGAAAGGGTGCGACAGAATACTGTATAGATAAGCCCACCGAGGACTGGCAACTAGCCCGACAATATCAACAGCAACGTGTCTTTGAGTACTTAATACGTCCCAAACCCTGTGCTAAGAGCTTTTCAAACATCACCTAATTTAACCCCATGAGGCAGGTACTGTTATTCCCATTTTACAGATGACGAAAGTAAAACACGGAAGTAAAGGCCAAAGTCACCCAGCCAGTAAGGTCGAGATGCGAACCCAGGCAAACCGATATAACCCCTGCACTTCCTTGCCCAAGGTCACGGAGCAGTGAGGTCAGCCGGAGAGGAAAGGGCGCTGACCTGTCAGACACTTGTTCCTGGGTGAGTTTCTTGTCGCTCTGCAGCAGGATGGACACGTAGTGGCGGATCATGCCCACGAAGAAGGTGATGATAACAATGGGCAGGACCACCCAGAGGCGGATGTTAGAGTCGAGCAGTAGCTCTGGCCCCGCCATCTTCACCGAAAGGTGTTTCCCGCCCGAGGGTAGCCGGGTTTCTCTTCTTCGGGGCGCCGGGGCTCGTCTTCCAGTTCACCTCCGGACTTTCTCTCGCCCTTCAGTCTGACAGGTCCGGAACTCTGCTGCAGCTTCGGGCCTTCGCGCACTGTCTTCAGCTGGGCCGCCCGGACGCCCACTTCCGGCGCGGAGGCTGGACGTCACGTCAAGGCGCGCCTCGGTGACGTCAGAGCGGCGTCGAGCCTGGCGGGAAAGTCGAAAGTAAAAGGCGGTGACGGCTTCTCGGCGGTTGAGTGGAGCAGTGGTCGTGGTCTCTCGAGGCCCCACGCCCCCGCGGCCTGGTCTCTAGGCCCGGGACGAGCCTGGCCCTTACCTGTGGGGCTCCGCGCCCCGAACCTCGACTTGCTCATCTGCCCTATCGTGTGATAATCCCACCAGGTACTTTCCCTGCGCGTTAAAGTCACGAAATGAGAATGGCTTTTACCCCCAAACCCTTCCCGGATGACCTAGTCCAGGCAGTCGGCCTCATTTTATGTCTTTTAAGTTTCTCTGGAAGCGAGGCGGTATCGCAAGTTTTAGTGACGTATGCCCTAAGTCAGACGGTCCTGACTTGAGTTAGTTTTTCCATCTGCAAAATGGCTGATAATGGTTATACGTATTAAACGATAAATAAAAAGCAACGGATAAATAAAAAGCCTAGCACAGTGCTCGGTACGTTGTAAATGTTAACCATAAATAGAAGTCATTACTATAGTCAAGAGTAAGTGTAGGTGGTAAAGAGCACAGGTTCTGGAGCCAGATTGCTTGAGTTAGAATCCCAGCTCTAATACTGATTACGAGAATAATTATGATACCTAACTCAGAAAGTTTTGTGAAGAATAAATGAGTTACTAACTTTAAAGCACTTAAAATAGTTCTTGTTAACTATTAGTATTTTAACTGTCCTGCTAGCCATTCTCAGTCAGCGAATATTCTCAGAAATGTTCTATATGCCAGGTACTGTGCTGGGCACTAGGGACACTGAGATAAATGAGACCAGGGTTCCTTCCCTCAAAGAGCCCCACGGACTGGCCGGTTAGCTCACTCGGAAGAGCGTGGAGATGATAACACCAAGATCAAGGGTTCGGATCCCCGGACGGGCCAGACGCCGGAAACAAACAAACAAACAAAAAAAAACAAGAGCCCCACAGTCTAGTGTGATGTGGTAAGGTCTCCTAGATGTACTCTGTGGAGCAGGGAATCTGGAGTAGTAACCTCCCTTAGGGATCGGAGGACCACTTTTCAGAGAAGATGATATTTGACTGATATTTAAGGATAAGTAGGAATTTCCAGGCAAATAAGAGCACCTTTGTGCAAAGGCACTGAGACCAGGAAGGCCATGTGGTTCAGGCCCTCCCCTACCTCTGCAGTCTCATTTCTAACTCCACAAGCTCCTTCCTGTTTCAGTATGAGTTTTTGTCTGCCTGGATTACTCTTCTCATACCTCTTCTACTGGCTAACCCCTATTTCAACCCTCAAGTCCCTGATTAAAAATTGCTTCTCAGGGAGATTGTCCCTGAGAAATTGTCCCTGCTTTTCTTTACCACCCCTACCCCCAACTAGACTAAATTTCTTTGTAAGCCCTCAAAGCAATCTATACTTTTCTCTTTTACTGCACTTACACAGCTATAGTTAAGTACATTAAGAGTATTTGCTATTATATTGTAAACTTCCTGAGTACAGGGATCATGTCTTCAGGGAGTTTCCAATTGTAACTCCAGCGCTTGGCACAGTCCCTAACACATAGCACTGAATTAATGAGTTAAAGGACAGGTAGATTGGGGTTAGATGATGAAGGGTCATGAATCTCAGATGGAGAACTCTGGGTTTTATCCTTCAGCAACAGGGAAGTGGTCTGGCTAAAGAGGCAACTAGGTAACAAATCTTGCAAGCAAGGAAGTATTGGCCAGATATAGTAGTTGAAATTTGCTTAGCACCTGGATTTAGATAGCATTACTATAAAGACTAGAAACCCTCTGGTTTTGGATAGAGCTGTTTTCTTTGAGCCATAGCTTTGACATCTCAGAATTTAGTTTCTAGAGAGTAACTTCTGTTCTCTGATTTTGCTCTAGGAAGTAATTTAAGTGCAGAAGACTTTGGTCAAAATGGTTTCCAAAGGAAGATTGTCAAAGTCTAAGGATAAAAAGAATCTGACAGAAGATGCTTCAAGTAAGTGTCTAGCCATTGTTCCTTTATTTCTTGTAGGAAATGTGTGATGAGGCTCTTAAAGAGATGTAAAGTTCCTACTTTTCAAGTGCTGGGAGTCATCAAGGCATAATGGATAGAGCACACAGAATCTAGTATCAGGAGATTTGGGACTGAGTTTCTGCCTCTGATTCCACATATGACTCTGGGCATGCTCATAGCCTCTGAACTTCAGTCTCCACATCTATAAGAGGAATTACTATTATAGTTTTTATCTACTGTACATCATCTAGGTGCTGGGACACAAAGATATGACACAGTCCGAACCCTTTAAAAAACTTTATGGTACCACTTCCTCCCTTAAAAAGTTATGATCTAGATAAATGCTATGATAGTGCTATATAAAAGAAAGACATCATATCAAAGTAAGCACACCAGAGGCAATGAAACAGTGCTGACTCTGCCCATCTGAAAATGTGGTTGACAAAGGCGCTAATGGTTCTGAAGATAAGGAATTGATAGTCCTTTTTATTTATTGCACTTATTTACTCTCTTAAGGCAGTTCTAACTTGTCAGTTGAAGAGTTTTATTAGGTTATAGGAATTTAGGTTTGACTTTTGTTCACATACAGTGAATGTTGATGAAAATGCTTGTTGATGCTTCTTGAACAGCATTTAAGATGATTAAAATTTCAAGGCCCAAACCATGTGAATATCAATAGGCTTTATTTATTTATTTATTTTTTTGAAATTCTCATAATTTTAATAGTCGATAGCTTCTGGTTGGCTCTGGATGGTACAGTTAAACAACATACTTAAAGACCCCCACCCCCCAAAGCGTGTTCACAGACCCTCAGTAGTGTTTGCTTTCGTCCACACTCCACTGCCCGATCGGACTTCCATAGCCTCAGACCCCCTCTTGGGTCATGGAAATCTGCATCTTAGTGTAATGAGCTGAAAAAAACGCTTGGTACACACGTGATCTGTGTTATTTTTTAGAAATAACAAGTATTAAACCAAACACCTTCCCAGGCTCCACTGTCTCACAGAGCAAAAAATGTTACTGTGGCAATCTGAATACTCTGTTGTCTCCCGTGGGCTGCGTTGTTTTGCTTCTTTCCCTGCTCTACTGAAATCATACTGCGTAGAGTTCGTAAATCTTCTTTACACAGTACACCAGGGTGGCTAGTGCTATCATGTTGTGCAGTCTCTTTTTGCGCAGGTCGTCCTTTCGAACCAGCACCACGGGGGTAGAGGAGGTGAGTGTGTGCAGAGGCAGGCAGGACAGTTTATAGGCGTCGTACTCCACTTGGTACTTGCAGCAAGGGTCAAACTGCCAGGAAATTAGGTAGAGGGCACAGCAGGCCAGGCTCAGCACACCAGCGGGCAGGGAGATGTAGTGAGAATAATCTAAGGGCAGTGCCAAGGGGGTGAAGAGGCAGGCAGTGCCCGCCAGCACGGCCTTCTTGTGCAGGCAGTTGCCCACAGTGATTCAGCAAGCTGTCTCATCACCGATGCAGATTGGCTCGATCCCAATGTACTTGTGCTGTGCTTCCAAGGCCTGCTGCAGCTCGTACTCAAACTGGTCTTGGGCGTTCTCCCCATTGTAGATTTTGTGCATGATGTAGCAGTCTGTGGCCGACAAGCTCACCCTCTCTTGGGCACTGCTGCCCAGGCCAAGACACCTCCTTCCCCAAGCAGCCATCTTGGAGACACGCCACTCGCCAACGTCTGGCCAATAGGCTTGATTTAGAAAAGGAAATTCTGAGACTCAACAATGTTAGGGAATTGTAGAATATAGAGAAATTGGTAGAAATTTTTAAACTGAAGAGGAATAATTTAGGAAGTCACTAGAAGTAAATGTCATACTTTGGAAATACTGTTCTCCAAAAGATAAGAGACTTCTGAATTAAGGGACTTGGGTTCTTTTGGTCAGTCATGAGAAAATTGAATCTTTCGTCCTGGTTATGACTTAGTTTCTCTAAGGAAGATGGTGGTCTTTGTTTCATTCTGCTTAAGGCTTTATCAGAGAGAGGGAGAGGAATTTGAGAAGGAAAAAACAGTAGAATTGCATTATTAAGGGAGAGGAGTAGATAGATTTCATGCTTGGCTTCAAGTTCCTATTTGTTTTTGTTTGTTCATTTATTACATCTTATTACCTTTTGTGGGTTCAAAGTCATGGGATAAAACCAATCTGAGCTTGTACTCAGAGATGTGATGCAGGACGACCTGCCCCATTTTGTCTACCCTTTCATACAGATCATTGATTCTCAGGTTTAGTGTACATCAGGATTATTACCTGGAGAGCTTGTCAAAAATTCAGATTCCCAGATCCCATTCCCAAAATGTTGACTCCATAGTTCTGGGATGTGGCCTGGGAGTATGCATTTTAATAAGCTTCCCAGCGATTCCAAGGTAGTGGTTTGCAGACAACAGCTTGAGAGACACTAACTACTTCAGAATTTGGGTGGAAAACATTTTTATGGTTATTTTCAGATTTTGAATTCTTCAAGTGAAAATTCAATAGATGAAAATAATTCTATGTGTTGGTTGATTGATTTATTGATTTGGAAGCCACTATTACTGACCATTGTTAGAGATAGTTTATTTTACTACTGTATCAATTCTAGTATAATTCTTCAGGAACAAATAAATTTTCGTTTTAGGATTATTATCCCTGGGTTTACATTTTAATTTTTACTGTTTGTCACATTTTTGAAAATTTTGTCTATTTTCAGAAGCCAGGAAGCGACCACTTTCCAGAAAGACCAAGGAATCTCATGTTCCTAATGAAGCTGAAGAAAATGACAGTGTCTTTGTAAGGCTTCTTAAGACATCAGGAATTATTCTTAGAACTGGAGAAAGTCAGAATCAACTAGGTAATATTTTATTTTATTTTTTTAAAGATGACCAGTAAGGGGATCTTAACCCTTGACTTGGTGTTGTCAGCACCACGCTCAGCCAGTGAGCAAACCGGCCATCCCTATATGGGATCTGAACCCGGGGCCTTGGTGTTATCAGCACCGCACTCTCCCGAGTGAGCCATGGGCCGGCCTGGTAATATTTTAATTTAAATCTCTTCTCCGAGTTCAGTGAAAGGGCTCAGGACTGAATCATGGATTTTCTAACTAGAGAGGCAATGAAGTTTGGAAATGGGAGGACCATCCATTCTGAGACCAGGATGAAATTTCTTTTTAGTGAATATTATTATAGTTTTGGGTCCTGGTTAATGCGTGTTAAGTAAAGTACTTCTAATCTTTTTTTTAGAAAAAAATATTATATACTACTATCCCTTTGTGTTTCCTTATAAAAAAATAAAGTAATACCCAGAAAGCAATTATATCTGTGTCAGAATAATTTCAGAAGAAAATTTATAAAGCCATGTAAGGCTCTGCTTAGAGGGCACAGGGTACTCTATCCTGCTAAGGTTATGGCAGGCCTTCCTTAGAACACTTGGTGGCTATCCTCTATCAAAGCTAAGTCTGGGGCCGGCCCCGTGGCTCACTCGGGAGAGTGCGGTGCTTATAGCACCGAGGCCGCGGGATCAGATCCTATATAGGGATGGCCGGTGCGCTCACTGGCTGAGCATAGTGATGTGGATGACACCGAGCTAAGGGTTGCAGTCCCCTTGCCGGTCAAAAAAAAAAGAGGTAAGTCTGTTTTATTGTGGGTTTAGAAGATTTGGCTCTGAGATTAGGTTGAAAATATCTTTATTAGTTTGATCAGGCCTTTAGGGAAGGAAAACGATGGTAGGAGATGTTAAAGACTCTGGTGACCAGTTATTCTTCTTTCCTCATAGCTGTAGATCAAGTAGTTTTCCAAAAGAAGCTCTTTCAGACCCTGAGGAAACATCCTTCTTATCCCAAAGTATGTATTTTCTCCCTAGTATTTTTGCTTTTGCCAGCAGTACTCTGGAATTGGGAATTTAAAGACCCTGGCATAAATTTGAATGGGCTGGAATGATTTTTAGGTAACTGACAGCAAATGTTAAACTAAAAATCTTATTCTTCCCTTGTCTTTTTATTTTTTAAATCTCCTTATTAAGGTAATAGAAGAATTTATTAGTGGCCTGGAGTCTTACATTGAGGACCAAGACAGTTTCAGAAACTGCCTTTTGTCTTGTGAACGTCTGCAGGATGAGGAAGCCAGGTGTGGAGAGGAGGCATGAAATCTTGCTGAAATTCAGTCTGTTAAACTAACTGGATGCGGGGGAACGAGCAGGATGTAATTTTTTTGGAATTTCACTTTTGATTTATAGCTATCTTTTCTTCAGAGTTTTAACTTAGCCTTAAAATTATTAAGTTTATGGTTATGAGGCTAAGAACCAGTGTTTTCTATAATGTGACTCACCTGTGTTGATAAACTTTCAGCCCTCTGCCTCTCCCTTGCTAAAAGCCATCTTCTCATGTTCTGTATTTCTTATCTAACAGGATAGTTTCTCTTTAAAGGTTATTTATTTAACCAATTTTATGGGGAAGGGATAATAAAAACATTAACAAGGAAAACAAAATAGAAAGCAAAATCTCTGTTTTTCAGTATTAACACATCTTATTCTAAGAGCCTCATCAAACTGCTTCTGGGGATTGACATATTACAGGTGAGACTATGCCACTTTTTCTGTGAATATTTGATGGGTGTGATTTGTGGTGTATACCCAAGTATAAGTGGCTGGAGCACAGGGTAGAGGAGGGTTAACTGGAGAATTTGTATTTGCAGAAGCTTTGGGTTTGCAACAAGGCAATAGCCCTGTTGCTAAGACAAGTCTGGGAGGGTAATATCTGTGTCTTTAACAGTCTGATTAGCCCAGTACCTCTGGTAGTCCCAGTTATTCCCTCAGCATCTGACTCCTGCTCCTTAAAGCTTTATCTTTTGAGCCCTGAGCACCTTGTATTCTTTACCATATTCATATCTGCATCATCTCCCATTTAGCTTTTTAGTTGCTTATGTAACTTGATACTGCCCTTTTCCTCCTTCTCGCTCTTAATTTAGTGAGTAGACAATACATTGACATTTTAAACATCTCAAATTGTATAAATGTATACACAGTGAAAAGTCTCCCTTCCACCCAGTTCTCCATCTCTTCTCCCACCAGTTCCTCTTCTCTTCTCCCCTGCTATTAATCTTCCTACACTCTTAATCTCTTCCTTTTCATTGGAAATCTTGAATATAATTTAGTTAGCTTAAGTCTAAGAGCCCCCTCGTTCCTCTGAAGAGAAATCCTCTCTTCTTGTAAACCATTTGATAATCTTTCAAAGTCAGCATTTCATGGATTAACAGTTACCATATTTAATAATAATCCTGATCATCTGATTA
This sequence comes from Galeopterus variegatus, assembly GCF_000696425.1. Taxonomy (NCBI): domain Eukaryota; kingdom Metazoa; phylum Chordata; class Mammalia; order Dermoptera; family Cynocephalidae; genus Galeopterus; species Galeopterus variegatus. The sequence continues at coordinate 358,097 of NW_007727631.1, forward strand.
ATTTTTCCTTAATAATCATTTTACAGTTTTCCTGAAGACAAATTATTGATAAGTCTTTGTATTCCAACAATTTCTTTCAAAATATAGACAGTTATCCATGCGGATATTCTTATAACAGAACATCAGTTATACCAGTCTTTCCTCCAAGAGCTCTGGTTGGGGAGTATTCTGGCTAATTATACATTTCTGTTGTTTATTTTGAGACCATCTCCTAATTCCCTATTTCTTGTTTTGTAGCCTGCCATTATCAAAACCTTATTTGAAAAGTTGCCAGAATTTCTTTTTGAAAAGTAAGTGGAGTTATTCTGGAATGCTCAAAGTAGCCTGGTGTACTTAAGTTTTTCTCTGAAAAGGTTACTCTGAAAGATTATTGGTTTTTTATAAAGGTCATATTTATCAAAATGCCTGGTTCTTATGTGACTACAAAATTTTACTGGAGTGTCTTTCTTTGAAATTTCATTTTTTTAATGTGTCCACATAAAAATAAATAGGGCCAGCTGGTTAGCTCACTCAGTAGAGTGTGGTGCTAATAACAGCAAGGTCAAAGGTTCTAATGCCCATACCGACCAGCTGCCAAAATAAAATAATAGTAAAAATGAATAAATAATAATTCTTAAAAATTGTAAAGATTATTGTTAAAAGTAATTAATATTCCAAATGCTTGTATATTCATGGATTATCTCTAGAAGGATGCACAGTAAACTGGAAGCAGTAGTTGTCTTCAAAGAGGAGAGCCAATTGACTAGAGTCAGGTATTCTCTGAATACATACTGTTCTTTAACCTCTAGATTTTTTTTTTTTTAATTCTATGTCAGAAAAAAATGAACAAGGAAGAAATACAAATCATTAAAGTTTTTTTTTTATAAGTGCAATTTTGTTTTAGGAATCAAAGACACAAATTTAAAGCAATAAATGCATTTTTTCCACTCTAAAAGGCCTCTCGCTTGTTGAGTGTAATGAGTGGGTGTGCTCACACATTGCTGATGCGCATATTAGTTAGTTTAATCATTCTGAAGAGCAATCGATTCTATGTATCAAGACCTTAGATTTTGCTTACCTTTTAATCCTCAATGCCATGTCTCCTAATTTATCTTAAGGTAATAACTGTGAATGAAAACAAAGACATTACTGTTTAAAATAATAAAAAATTCTAAATGACTCACATGTTCAAGAATAGGAATATCAGGCTAGTCAGTTAGCCCAGTTAGAGTGCAGCCTTATAATACTAAGATCATGGGTTTGGATCCCCATACCAGCCAGCCACCGAAAAAAAAAAAAAAGAATAGGAACATCATGTGGAGATTAGATATTATGAAGAGGAATTTTTATTTTCAATTTTTTTTAAATTGAAACATAATTGTGCATATGTGGGGTACAGCGTTGAATAGCAATACTTAATACATGATATTCAAATCAGGATAAGTACTGTGTTTATCATTATACAATGTATTCATTTTTTGTGGCACTTTACCAATTTCTTGCTAGTCCCCCCCCTCCACCTCTGCCTTTCCCTCCTCTGTATGAAGAGGAATATTTAATAGCATACATTAATTGAGGGAAAAAGCCCAGGTTACAAATCAGTATTTACAGTTCAGTTCAGTATTTTGTTAAAAGAAGATACAGAGCCGGCCCGTGGCTAACTCGGGAGAGTGCGGTGCTGATAACACCAAGGCCATGGGTTCGGATCCTATATAGGGATGGCCGGTTCGCTCACTGGCTGAGCATGGTGCAGACCACACCAAGCCAAGGGTTAAGATCCCCTTACTGGTCATCTTATAATAAAAAAAGAAAAAGAAGATACTGTAAGACCGGCCTAAAAGCACAATTCTTACTTGATGGGAAGGCTCATCTCGCAAAGACCAGGAGGCACAGAGATCAAAAGCAAGAGGTTTTTATTTCCGGCATGCTGGAGGTCGCCCCATTTTCAGGACAGGAGCGGCCCCAAATTCACAATGAAAGCAGCTTTTATACAGTTTTTTTGAATGGATATTGTGATAGGATCATTTGTTGGTTATCTGTGGCGCTTTTAGATTTACAGGTGGGCATCAGTTGGTGCCTTTTGGATTTACAGGTGGGCTTTAACAGGCTGGCACCCCTTATCGCATTTTTCAATTGTTTACCTTCCCTGGGGTCTGGCTTGGTGGCCTTTGAACCAGCTATTTCCTGAAACCGGTGGGGGCTATTAATGTTTAGTGTGCTCGGGCCTGACCTTTGTTATAGCCCCTGATAAGCTGCGTTGCTTATGCATTGTTCAGTGTGCTCGGGCCTGACCCTTGTTCTGGCCCCTGAAAAAAGTGCTTTGTTTATGCACTGCTACAAAACTGCGTACATTAAGGTTATATTTTTCTACAATTTTACTACTTATATTCTATGCCCCCCTACGTTACAATTTATTTCCAACAATACATGCACACACACACACACAAATGTATATCTCGATAGTGTACATCTCTGGAAGGACAGGATTATAGTTATTTTTATTTTCTTTTCAATATGTGTTTTTTTAGGATTCTGTATATAATAATAATAGTAATCTTGAAGGTTTATTTTTGAAAATTTGTGTTTTAGTTAAATGGCTCATGCTAGATTCTCTGTGTCCTGGCTATGTCTTTCTTAGCAGTTTAGATTGACTGGAGTAAACAGGACCAAGAATGCTGTCAAGAAAAGGAGCTGGAGGTAGTCTAAAACTTTAGACATAGGAGGTTGGGAAGAAGGTGGAGACTATGATTTTGGGGGAAATAATAATAACTGAATCAATATTTCTTCACCCATAAATGGTTTTCAATACTTTCATGAACATAATCTAGTTTGACCTGCTGTGTTTCTATAGCAATATATGCTTGCCTTTTTTAGCACTTATCACATTGCTGTATTAATTTTTTACCTTTTAAAAATATTTGCCTTAATTAATTTTTTAAAGTTTGTTACCTTTATTCTCTTTAGAAAACTATTTATTTTTATTTTTTTGGCAAGTATGGGGATCTGAACCTTTGACCTTGGTGTTATAACAGAGCTAGACGGCCAGCCTGTAGCCACCATTAACAGTTTATCATGTCTTCTTGCAGATATCTTTCTTAATATATAGAAGCATATGTCTCCTGATTTTTTTGATATTACCTGTATGTTTAGTACAATGTCCAGTGCATAGTAAGTGTTCAGGAAATGTTAATTGAATAGCTGAAATATTTTGTGCAGTATTGATGCTTGCTGTTACATACAGAAAGGCTGAGTTCCTTGTCTTCTTGTAATATTTCAGCACGAACAGTGATGGAATCAACATGCCTCGCCTCATTATCAGTCAACTGAAATGGCTTGACAGAGTTGTGGATGGCAAGGTAGGCTTTGGGGCTTTATCTATCTCTTGAATTTAAAGAGTATGTTTTCCACACTTAACCAATCTTTTGGAATTTGTGGGTTCTTTCCTTTTTTCTCAACAGAAAAAAATTAATTTTTCCATTCATCTATTAGCCTTTTCCAGCTTTCATAATTTGAGAATCATGGATATTTCACTCTAAATTTCTTCAAAAGAGAAGTTTATCTAGTTACAATGATTAGAGAGCATATTAAATAAATTAAATCTTTGAAATGTATTAGTTTTTCAAAGTACAGAGATAACATAGAGTACTATGTTTATTTCTCAAAAGTGATGAGATGCCAAACCATCCTTCTTCACTGCAAATGTTTTAATTTGATTACATATTGAGGAATATTACAGAAAGTTTTTGGAATTATGTGATTTGGTATTAAGCACTTTGGTAAAGTTGAATGTTTTTTGAGTTTAGTGCTTGAGGCCTATTTCTTTTCAGGAATTCTTAAAATCATTAATTTTTGTCAGATATTTCAAGGCTAATCTTTATTTGGAAGAACATGAATTTTGGAGTCTCATCCAAGCTGGAATTTTGGGTCTGCTACTTAACTATGTATCCTTGAGCAACTTATATCCCCACATTTTAAAAATAGCAATTGTCACACTAACTCCATAGTTATGAAGATTAAATGAAATAAAGTGTAACACCTATAGATATTATATGAGGGGTCTTCAAAATGTTCATGGAAAATGCACATTATGAAAAAACTATGCATGGATTTCAAAAATTTTTTGCACTTAAATAAACTTATACTAACTTGTTATAATATATCTGAACAGGGTCTAATTTGAGGCACTAAAAAGGATAAGACATCACTTTTAAAAGGGCCCCTGTCAGAACAACAGAAATTCTGCCAAAATTGAAGCAAAAACAGTAAATAAACTTATACTAACTTGTTATAATATATCTGAACAGGGTCTAATTTGAGGCACTAAAAAGGATAAGATATCACTTTTAAAAGGGCCCCTGTCAGAACAACAGAAATTCTGCCAAAATTGAAGCAAAAACAAACATCAAATTTATGATGAAGCTTGGATGGAAGAATGGTGAAATCATTGATACTTTACTAAAAGTTTATGGTACAATGCCCCAAAGAAATCAGCAGTTTACAAACGGATATTTCATTTTAAGAAGGGACAAGATGATGGTGAAGATGAAGCGCAGGCCATCCATATCTGTTTGTGAGGAAAAATTAATCTTGTTTGTGCCCTAATTGAAGAGGACCAACGATTAATAGCAGAAACAATAGCCAACACCATAGACATCTCAGTTCAGCTTACACAATTCTAATTGAAAAATTAAAATCTAGCAGACTTTCCACTCAATGAGTGTCAAAACTGTTGTGCCCAGATCAGCTGCAGACAAGAGCAGAGTTTTCAGTGGAAATTTTAAACAAGCAGGATCAAGATCCTGAAGCATTTCTTCAAAGAATTGTATCAAGAGATGAACTATGACTTTACCAGTACAATTGTGAAGACAAAACACAATCAAAGCCATGCCTACCAGGAGGTGGAAGTGGTCCAGGAAGCAAAAGCAGAATGATCAAATACAAAGGTCATGGCAACAGTTTTTTGGGGTGTTCAGGCATTTTGCTTGTTGACTTTCTGGAGGGTCAAAGAATGATAACATCTACTTATGAGAGTGTTCTGAAAAAGTAAGCCAAGGCTCTAGCAGAAAAATGCCTGGGGAAGCTTCACCATAGAGTCCTTCTGTACCATAAAAACGTTCCTGCTCGTTCCTCTCATCCACCAAGGGCAATTTTGCAAGAATTTCCATGAGAAATCATTAGGCATCCACTTTACAGTCCTGAGTTGTCTCCTTCTGACTTTTTTTTCCCTAATCTTAAAAAATCCTTAAAAGGCACTCATTTTTCTTCAGTTAATAATGTAGAAAAGACTGCATTGACATGGTAGACATGGCTGGTATTATCCCTTACAAAAGTATCTGAACTTAATGGAGCTTACGTTGAAAAAGTTTATATTTTTTATTTTTATTTATTTTGGCAGCTGGCCACTAAAGGTGTCCGAACCCTTGGCTTGGTGTTATAACACCGTGCTCTAACCAACTGAGCTAACTAGCCAGCAATATTTTTAGCTTTTAATTCCATTTTTCTATGAATGTTTTGAAGTCCCCTCATACCATCCACTCTACATTTTTTTCTATATACCATATCTCGTATGAAATTTTCTGGGCCATTTGCCTCTGAATTTATGTTGTGAGCATGAGTCTATAGTTGTCATATTGTACACAAACTAATTTCAGCTCTCTATTTCACAAGGAGGTAGTCTTTCTCTATTCTGGGTAATGTGCTACAATTCTAATAGTGTCCTCCACTGCAGGACCTCTCCACCAAGATCATGCAGCTGATCAGTATTGCTCCAGTGTACTTGCAGCATGACTTCATCACCAGCCTACCTGAAATCCTGGGGGATTCTGAGCATGCTGATGTGGGGAAAGAACTCAGGTAGATAAGCATGCTGTTACCATCCTAAGCAAGGCTCCACTGTGGGAGCTTTATCACCGCAGTATGAAAGAATAGTAGTAATATGTTCCTTTTTATATAAAAAGAGGGTGATAATACCTTCCATGAGTAGGATATGGGATTTGACTTGTTTATTCTAATAATGGGTATTTATTTATTTATTCATTCATTCATTTATCCCCTATATAAAGATGACCGGTAAGGGGATCTTAACCCTTGACTTGGTGTTGTCAGCACCACACTCTCCCAAGTGAGCTAACCAGCCAGGCCTATATAGGGAACCAAACCCGTGGCCTAATAATGGGTATATATTTAAATTGATCCACCTACTTTATTTTAAGTGATATACCTGTTATGAACATGAAGTCTGGCTTACGATTAAGTATATAAATTTGGTGTATAGAGAACCTGAGCATGATCCCTTTTATTAGCATTGCCTCCAAAGGGTTCTCACTCCTGACTATACATCAAAATCATTTGTGGAGCTTATTAAACATCTACATTCTTTGGGTCCCTAGATGATTAATTCGAATGCACATGCCTGCATCAGGCTTATTGCTGAGATCCATTGCTTACTGCTACTCATGTGAAAAATAGTAATTGTTAGGGTGGTAATTAAGAAGAGAACTATATCTGTAGGTATAGTGTTTCTCTCTCAGTGCAACTTTTTGTGTGTCCTAGAAGTAGTTAAAATTTAGTTTGTAATACTTTCTTTTCTATAGTTGTCTGCTAAGCTATCTCTAAAAATGTCCAGTGACTAGTTGTCATATTGTACACAAACTAATTTCAGCTCTCTATTTCACAAGGAGGTAGTCTTTCTCTATTCTGGGTAATGTGCTACAATTCTAATAGTGTCCTCCACTGCAGGACCTCTCCACCAAGATCATGCAGCTGATCAGTATTGCTCCAGTGTACTTGCAGCATGACTTCATCACCAGCCTACCTGAAATCCTGGGGGATTCTGAGCATGCTGATGTGGGGAAAGAACTCAGGTAGATAAGCATGCTGTTACCATCCTAAGCAAGGCTCCACTGTGGGAGCTTTATCACCGCAGTATGAAAGAATAGTAGTAATATGTTCCTTTTTATATAAAAAGAGGGTGATAATACCTTCCATGAGTAGGATATGGGATTTGACTTGTTTATTCTAATAATGGGTATTTATTTATTTATTCATTCATTCATTTATCCCCTATATAAAGATGACCGGTAAGGGGATCTTAACCCTTGACTTGGTGTTGTCAGCACCACACTCTCCCAAGTGAGCTAACCAGCCAGGCCTATATAGGGAACCAAACCCGTGGCCTAATAATGGGTATATATTTAAATTGATCCACCTACTTTATTTTAAGTGATATACCTGTTATGAACATGAAGTCTGGCTTACGATTAAGTATATAAATTTGGTGTATAGAGAACCTGAGCATGATCCCTTTTATTAGCATTGCCTCCAAAGGGTTCTCACTCCTGACTATACATCAAAATCATTTGTGGAGCTTATTAAACATCTACATTCTTTGGGTCCCTAGATGATTAATTCGAATGCACATGCCTGCATCAGGCTTATTGCTGAGATCCATTGCTTACTGCTACTCATGTGAAAAATAGTAATTGTTAGGGTGGTAATTAAGAAGAGAACTATATCTGTAGGTATAGTGTTTCTCTCTCAGTGCAACTTTTTGTGTGTCCTAGAAGTAGTTAAAATTTAGTTTGTAATACTTTCTTTTCTATAGTTGTCTGCTAAGCTATCTCTAAAAATGTCCAGTGACTTCTTGCCTTTGTGCTCTTGGGCAGGATGCTTTCACTGGGTAAAGCACACCACCACCCACTTTGCCTGCCTGATGCCAGCTTGTCTTCTTGTATAGCCTTCTCTTAGACTCCATCACTGTCCTTCTCAATGCTGTGTGGCCCTGCAGCGCCCTGCACATAACATCTGTCATATTTATCACACTTCACTGTGACTGTTTTGGGTTTTCTTTTTCCTTTTGTAAGGAAGAACATGTACCAAAGTCAATGGTAGTAACATCTGGATAGTGGGGATGGTGAAGGAGGGCTTCTCATTTCTACTTTATTAGTTGTTTGAATTTTTATAATGAATGTACTTTTTTGTAATTCAAACAATTTTTAATGCAACATACTATAAACAGTATTTTGATGAGAACTAAATATATCCTCTCTTTCCATACTCTGATGAGTGATTTTCTCAAGTCATTATTTGCCCAGCCCTGTTTAAGCCTTTTTTGACTTTTAAACGTCTTTTCTCTTTTTCCCCATTCACAGTGACCTACTGATGGAGAATACTTCACTTACTGTCCCAATCCTGGATGTCCTTTCTAGCCTCCGACTTGACTCAAACCTGCTGTCTAAGGTAGGAAAGGCTCTGCTTTCCAGAAACAGAGCCAGTTTCTGACCTTCTGGTCATTGCCTTGGGAGAAATAATGTGTAATAAAAATTTTATTTTGAAACCATAGAGAATGATATTTGGTCTCTTTTTTTTTTCCCTTTTTGATGAGTTTCTGATGAGTTTCGATGAGATGTTATTCTGTGATAGATTTGCTGGTCTGTTTGTAAGCAATAAGTAGAAATTTTCTATATTGCCTTAAATATTTTCTGCTTTCCATAATAACAATTTTTTATGCCTTCCTGTAGCCAGTTAAGAATTCAGGCTCTCTAGGCCGGCCCGTGGCTCACTCGGTAGAGTGCGGTGCTGATAACACCAAGGCCACGGGTTCGGATCCTATATAGGGATGGCCGGTTTGCTCACTGGCTGAGCCTGGTGCTGACAACACCAAGCCAAGGGTTGAGATCCCCTTACCGGTCATACTTTAAAAAAAATAAAATAAAATAAAATAAACCAGAAGAGAAAGGTCCAAAATCTAAAATGATGATTAGAGAGAGGACAGTGGTATTCCCAGTGCTTTAAAACTATAAGATATCACAACTCAAGGAAAAAAAAAAAATGACACTCTAAAAAACATCCCAACCAAAATCAACCAAACAAAAACATCCTGAAAACTCAAAAATACATATATATGATGCTCTTTAAAACTACAGGATAAAAAGAGAGGTTCTGGGCACCCTTGCTGAGAAGCAGATAAATCCCGCTGGCCTTTGTACATATATGACAAGGGCAGACAAATCTGCTGCAACTTCCAGCAGTTCCAGGAATGCCTGAAAACAAGGCCCTCAGCCTTTTTAAAGAAACTGTGGCGTTAACAATTGAAAGTTTGTAATTTGAGAAAAAATAAAAGGAGGTGGATTTCTTCCAAAATTACAAGTGGTAAAACTTAGTGAGAGACTTTATTTTTCTAATCTTACCTAAAAAGTCAGTACTAGGTTGAGGTAGTGACATGAAAATACTTAAGCATTTTGTGCTTTTTATTTTTAGGTCCGCCAGTTGGTGATGGGTAAGCTGTCGTCTGTCAAATTAAATGATTTACCTGTAATAATCAAGTTCATTCTTCATTCTATAACAGCTACAGATGCACTTGAGGTATGCTATTATTTCTCACCAAACCTAGTTAAAAGTATTTCAGGAAAAATTATTTAATAGGTCCCAATTGCTCTTCTCTGTCCCCAGACTAACTAATAATGCTGATTAATGCTGATAGTATTCAGGGAAGGGAATGGAGCTACTAGTCAGATTGATTATTCTATATAAGCTGCTGCAGTTTATATTTGCTATTTCTGTGTAGTACCTCAAGGAATTCTGGAATTTTGGGCGTGACATACTACGTTTGTGTTAGTAATTCTCATCAACTCTGTTTCTAAATGCCTTGTCCAACCTTTAAATTTTTTTCTTCCTCCATCCTTTAGGAGGTTGTTGTGGTTCTTTTGAGAGAATGGACTATGCCTATCCCCTATGAATGAGCAGAACACATAGTTAAAATTTACTTTCTGCAGGTAATTTCTGAGCTTCGAGAGAGATTGGATGTGGAGCATTTTATTTTGCCATCACGGTTTCTTGCTTCCCAAAGCACGTTGAAAAGTAAAGGCCGAGCAAGGTATAGAGCTCCTCGACAATTACTGCCCCTTTTCTCACAAAGATAAGGAAAGTTATTTAATATTTATCCTGAAAACAGAACAGTTAGAACTTAATACTTACAACTGCAAATAATGGTAGTAATATATTTACATATAATACTACATAGTTTTTCACATCATATATGTGTGTGTATATATTTTTCCTTAGCTATTCAGATTAATCCCAGATAGACTACAGTACAAGTTTATTAGTGGTTTTATACATGAGGCTGTTACCTGCTCCAGGGCATGTGGCTAGTAAGAATTAACCAGGTCTTATAAGTTTCTCTCTGGTAATTACAATAACTTTTCTCCCTCTGCTCCTTTTAGTTCTTCAGGACATCAAGAAAGCAGTGATCAGGACTGTATTACTCTCCTCTTTGATATAATAAAGTCAGCTGTTAGATATGAGAAAACCATTTCAGAAGCCTGGATTAAGGTGAGTGAGATCTTTGGAGCTTTGAGCATCAAGAAGGAAATGGGTGGCAATCAGTGACAGAAGTGTGAGTAAGGTAGGTTGAAATAAAAGCCCAAAAAGTCATTTAAGTGGAAATGATAGATGATGGTTGCCAGATGGGCAGATTGGCTTTCAAATAAGAGAACTGGGCATATCGGATAAGGTAAAATGTGTTTCAGTGATGTGTCATAATATTTTTGTGACCCTTGTTTTTCCAGGCGATTGAAAGCACTGCCTCGGTGTCTGAACTCAAGGTAATGTTCATGTACTATGAATTGTAAGTTTGCAGGCTTAAAAGTAGTGACATTGGCTGGCTTGCCCTCCTGCTTTCTTTCTCTTCCTCCTTCCACTCTCCTTTTGCACCATCTGTAGTTGCTGTAATAAACATCAGCTGTGTGGGGAAGATAATCTGAGGGGGTGACCTGCTAGAAGGTCTGCCCTACTCATTAATTCTGTTAATTAAAAAAGCTTACAGTATCCATAAGGGGAAATATTAGCACTCTAAATAAGCGCCGAGTTTCAGTCAGAGAAGCCAAGTCCTCACTGATGAGATGAAGAATATAGCCACCTGGGTCATGAGTTGTCCCTGTATCTGATTGCCTTTCCTTCTACTTTCGGATGTCAAGATAATGGCATTCCTTGTTTTACTTTATTTTGCACATGTAGACCTGAGCAGGGTGCATCAAACAGTCCATCCACTCAAGGCAATGGTACTGGGTCTGTGTCTCTTAATTCTAGGAATATCTTCTTGTGTTAGGAAGCCAGATGATTGAGTTTCTTATGTACTGATTGGTTTCCTTTAAAAATTTTTCTTTAGTTGGAATCTGTTTTGTGGGATTTTTGGTAGTTGGGTCAGACAATTGTTGAATTAATATCTTTAAAAATTTTTTAAGGGCCAGCCCATGGCTCACTTAGGAGAGCATGGTGCTGATACCACCAAGGCCATGGGTTTGGATCCCTATATAGGGATGGCTGGTTGGCTCACTTGGGAGAGCATGGTGTTTACAACACCAAGTCAAGGGTTAAGATCCCCTTACCGGTCATCTTTAAAAAAAAAAAAAAAATTTTTTTTTTTTTTTTTTTAAGTTTTACAATCACGTTTAATGGAAGACTATCTTAAAAGTTTTTATGATATTGAATAAAAAAATGAAAAAATATCAATAATTTTTTGTGGGGGGAAAAAAATCAAAATACCATAACACAACTTTTTATTTTTGCATAAAAGTAAATTGGCCACCTTGGCTGCCTGCATACCTACTTTTACAGATTTGTAATCATTGTATAAATATAATTTTGTATTCTGATTTTTCTCTCTTGACATTTTTTTCTCTTGTCATAAATAGTTTGCGTGCTTCTGCGTTGTCTTCATTGTCATTTTTAATGGCTGTATTCTTTTCTGTTCTAATGATTCTAAATTTTGATGTCTAAAGATACCATCTCTTCAGTGAAGACACGTCCCAAGTAATTTTTTTTGTCTTACTTGTCTTTTTAACTTTTTCTTTTAAAACATAGATAATACAAGCTAATTGAGGAGAAAAATCCACAAAGAATCTACAAATGTAGAAAATAAAGTTACCCTTCACTCTCTGTCTCATTCCTCGGAGATAATCATCCTTCCAGATTTTTTCTATTCATATACAAACTTACACATGAATGCAAGTGCAGGCATACTTACTCTTATACATACGCATATATATGTACGTTGGCATATTGTTTTACAAAAGTAGAATCTTATTGTGATTATTATTTTGAAGGTTGCCCTTTTTTTTCACTTTACTATATGTCAGGAATGTCTTTCTCTGTCAAAAAATAGTCTAGTTCATTCTTTTTGATGGCTATATAATATTCCAAAAATGACTCTATTATAATTTATTTAACCTTTCCCATATTGATGGGCATTTACATCCTTTCCAACTTTTCATATAGTGATTTTCCTAATAATAATTTAAAATATATACTGTGCTTGGTAAGTGATTTCAAGGTTTCTTTTTCAATAAATATGAAGATGTTCAAAGTTATTTCTGTAGTAATATCACTTTCACTGGGCCGGCCCGGTGGCGCACTGCTACAGTGCGCCGCTTGGGAGTGCGGCGGCGCTCCCGCCGAGGGTTCGGATCCCACATACAGACCGGCTGCTCACTGGCTGAGCGAGGTGTGGGCGCAACACCGAGGGTTGCGATCCCATTGCCGGTCCCGATCTGGTCCGGGCGCGACACTGAGGGTTGCGATCCGTTGCCGGTCACTAAAAAAGACAAAAAGGAGTTCCCGATCTGGTCCGGGCGCGACACTGAGGGTTGCGATCCATTGCCGGTCACTAAAAAAGACAAAAAGGAAAAAAAAATCACTTTCACTTATATTCCAATGTTTTCTTGAGAGATTAATAGTTGAGGCACTTTATTTCTCTTTCTTGAGAGATTAATAGTTGAGGCACTTTATTTCTCTGAAAAATATTACTGAGTTCATAAACATGTAGGAACTCCCATGGGAGTACATTGAGCAAATGAGTATCATCCATTCTGTGTTTCAATGGGAAAAAGTTGAGAGCTGCTGTTTTGTTGTAGTAAATGTACTGATTTATCAAACTATTGTCCTATTGTTGCACATTTATTGACGATAGATTTTTGACCTGGCAATGCTGCTCCTCATCCATAGCACCAACCCTCAGACAAAGAAGTACATTGAGAGGGTGCTAAGAAATAAGATTCGATCAGGCTGCGTTGAAGAACAGCTGTTACGGGGTACATTCTATATTCATCACTTGGTAAGTGTCAGACAATCAGACAACATTAGTCTGAAAGTTGTATATAGGTCATCTTAACCTTTCTTTTCCATCTTAACACAGCATAGGAATCTTAATACCACCACCCTTGCTGGGTATAGATCTTTGACAGAGAGCTCAGTGCTATATTTCAAAACATAGTAGGATTATTACCTGCCTTGATTGAGACATTATGATGTTAATAAACCAACCTAAGATTAATTTTCACTTTTTTAGGAAAAAGGTCACAAAATTGGTTTATACTGAACTTATTTGACTCAAACCCTAAATTCTTCTTTATAGGAAATGTTTTAATTCAGGTCTTCTGATTCCATACTGTATAACTTGATTTTTCAATTTAAAATGGAAGCTTTTACAGCTCCCATGTAAAATTTCATCTTTTTATTTCAGCCCATCGTTCAAGCCCATTGAGACTTTCAAATCTTAATTTATTTTTATTTTTATTTTTATTTTTTTTTTCCTTTTTGTCTTTTCTTTTCGTGACCAGTAACGGGATCGCAACCCTCGGTGTCGTGCCCGTACCGCGACCAGCAACGGGATCACAACCCTCGGTGTCGCGCCCGCACTGCGCTCAACCAGTGAGAGGACCGGTCTCTATATGGGATCCGAACCCTCGGCGATTTTTTTTTTCCTTTTTGTCTTTTCTTTTCGTGACCAGTAACGGGATCGCAACCCTCGGTGTCGTACCCGTACCGCGACCAGCAACGGGATCACAACCCTCGGTGTCGTGCCCGCACTGCGCTCAACCAGTGAGAGGACCGGTCTCTATATGGGATCCGAACCCTCGGCGGGAGCGCCCTGCACTCCCAAGCACTGCACTCTTCTGAGTGCACCACCGGGCCGGCCCTCAAATCTTAATTTTTTTTTTTTTTTTTTTTTTAAAGATGACCGGTAAGGGGATCTTAACCCTTGGCTTGGTGTTGTCAGCACCATACTCAGCCAGTGAGCAAACCGGCCATCCCTATATAGGATCTGAACCCGTGGCCTTGGTGTTATCAGCACCGCACTCTACCGAGTGAGCCACGGGCCGGCCCTCAAATCTTAATTTTAAATTATTCATTTTAGTTGTCTAGATCTGTGCAATTTGCAGCTTTGGCAAACTTGCCTTGTGTATCCTGTTCTAAGTAGTTTATAAAAATCCTGAGGAAAATAGAACTAGAGGAATGCCAGTAAAGACATAAATATGAATCTGTCGTACCATCCCTATTTGACTATTTAACACCGTGAACCTTAGGTGTTGATTCCTCTCGAAAGGTAAACCATTCAAGTCGGAATTTTGTAAGCTGGAAATAGTGTTTTGCCAGATGAATATTCAAGATATTAACAGTGTAGAACTTAGAAAACTGGATGGGCTAGTGGTTTTGGGCTTGGCTCAGGAACTAATGAGAATATATACTTGGGTCTTAAGATTTTATATTTAGGAATGAGCTTAACGTTTGCATTATTTTATCTCGCATTCTTTTCTATGTTTATTTCTGGCAGTTATATATGTTTTGGGTTGTAATTATCCATAGGGCAGAAACCATATATAATTTTTCATTGCAGGGTTTCCCCATTAAAGCATTATATCCAGTTCAATACTTAATATAAGTTTTTTTCTAAAAATTGTGATATCAGTAAAGAAGCTAGACTTATTAACTGGTTATTTACTCTGGGTCCGTTATTGTACATCTATATTTCATTATTGGTAAGGCACGATCACTCTCTTGATCTTCTTTAAAAGAAATGAGTTTAGTTAGCATTGAATCTTTTTTTTTTTTTTTTTTTTTTTTTAAAGATGACTGGTAAGGGGATCTTAACCCTTGACTTGGTGTTGTCAGCACCACGCTCACCCAGTGAGCTAACCGGCCATCCCTATATGGGATCCGAACCCGTGGACTTGGTGTTATCAGCACCACACTCTCCCGAGTGAGCCACGGGCCGGCCCAGCATTGAATCTTATAGACTAATTTCAAATCATAATCGAGGCAGAGCAGACCTCTCCAGAGAGGCAGTATGATTGAGTGAGGAAACTGGGATTTAGAAGATCTGGCTTCTAGGGCCGAGCCTGTGGCGCACTCGGGAGGGTGCGGCGCTGGGAGCTCCTGCCGCAGGTTCGGATCCTATATAGGGATGACCGGTGCGTTCATAGTGCTCACTGGCTGAGCGCGGTGCGGCCGGTCTCAAAAAGGACAAAAAAAAAAAAAAAGAAGATCTGGCTTTTAATCCCAAACTGGGCAGATAGGAACGGTAATATTAGGCTTGTAATTTAACTTCTTTGAGTGTCAAGGTCAATTCTTATCCATATGTAGAATCCCATTGATCCTGAGAGGAAACAAAGAATGGTAAAGGATTATTCTGAGTAAAACAAAGATTAATATTCCTTAAATTAAAAGGAGAGTTGGGGAGGAGCACTCTAACAGCCAACAGGGTGAGCAATTCTTAGATTCTGTAATAACTAAGTTTTCCCATAGCTTCTTTATTCTCTACTCTTCCCTCCTCAAGGTTCTTAAGGATGTTTGTCCGTCCATTCTGTTGCTGGCTCAGAGTTTGTTTCACTCCGTAGACCAGCGTATAATTTCGTTTGGCAGTCTCCTATACAAATATGCATTTAAGTTTTTTGACACTTACTGCCAGCAGGTATGTTGAAATATTTATTTTGGCAAGGAGGGAACAGGGAAAAGGAAATAAATTCAGTTCCAAGTGAATGGCATGTGTTCTGATGTTTATTTCTTGTTGGTTGGAAGGCATTGAAGGGGAAAGAACTCTGAACTGGGGTTTGGAAAGCTCAGTTCTAGTCCCAACCATGAAGAAATGAAGAGGCTGGACTGGAGGATCTAACTCTGTATTCTGAGCTCTAAAATTCTCTCTGAGTCTAAAACTAAGGTCCAGCTCCAGTTTACTTGGAATAAACTTTGGCTTAAAGGGCTGGGGTTATCAAGTCGTTTTTATAATACAGGAATGGCAGTGAAATTTAGCTGTAAATAATCAACTTATGGTTGATCCTGGAGTTGGTTCTCTAGAAAAAGGTGTGGTGAAAAACAAATGAATGAGAAATGCCTGAGGGCCTAACCCTATTCCAATGAACTCGAGACACAACATTTAATAGCAAATCTCCAGAGAGGGAAGGCTGTGCTTGTGGAAAGGGATTACGAAAGCAAGTAGAGGACAAAGTGTCTTATTTTGTATTTTTATGTATACTATACCTATTATTGACAATGTTAAAACATATTTTAATGGAACTTTTACAAATGAATATGTGAAAAAACCTTTTTAAATTTTAAGCAGAGCAGTAAATGCAGCTGACATAAACTAGCTATTGCAATTAAGATTATAATTCTGTTATTGCTCTGTTATGGAAAGGGAGAATGGCATCTAAGATATTTTTTACATTTTAGAGGCACTGTCATGACTCGTGGAAACATGCAAGCCTAAGTTGTACTGTAGAGAGAAAACCTTTAGGTCTTTGAGTGTCATCTTTTTAAGAAATTTCAACAGATTAAGCACAACCACAGTTAAAGGGTCAAGTTTAACCCGTATGGGATGAAAAAAGAAGACGACTACACCAAGGAGCAAAATCGAGAGGGCTTAGATAGTGCTCACTGATAAATTATGGGAAATAGGTCAAGACTAGATGGTAGTGTAGTTACATTGGCATAATTCTAAGCCTCCTGAAGCCAACATTAATGAAAACTAGGTAATAGACAAGGGGATCAGGTGGATTATGATTTTAACAAAGTAGAGATTGGAAAGGCCTCAGGCATAAACCCCTTTTGAATGGCCATACCATATTTTTTGCTTCACACTGTCCTGTTGACTCTCCTGTATAGGAAGTGGTTGGTGCACTAGTGACACATGTCTGCAGTGGGAATGAAACTGAAGTTGATACTGCATTGGATCTCCTCCTAGAGTTGGTAGTACTAAAGCCATCTGCTATGAGGCTAAATGCTGTCTTTGTGAAGGTATCTGTTGGCTCCACTGTTATATATTGAATCGCTTTTCTTTTTTGCATGTATTTGAAAATTATCTGATATCTGTTTGTTAGCAATCATTTATTTTATCCTCTTTAGGTACTGAGCACTATGATTGGTGGGAGGGGGTGGGAAGGAGGTGAGATCATGGACAAGTAATGTAAAAAAATGACTAATTATCTATGTATTAATTCATTCAGCAAACACTTCTTTATACCTAACTACCAAGGTCTGTTCCTTTATGCGGACATAAAGATTGGTTCTTGCTTTTGATGATAGAAACTAAAACATATAAGCAAGTCACTGTAAATACAATATGATGAATTTTTTCTTTTTTTTTTTTTAAAGATGACCGGTAAGGGGATCTTAACCCTTGACTTGGTGTTGTCAGCACCACGCTCAGCCAGTGAGCGAACCGGCCATCCCTATATGGGATCCAAACCCGGGGCTTTGGTGTTATCAGCACTGCACTCTCCCAAGTGAGCCACGGGCCGGCTCGATATGATGAATTTTCTAATAAGGATAAAGTGCTATTGATACAACTAAGCAGGAGTAATTAAATTGGCCTGGGGAGCTGGAGAAGTCTTCAAACAGGAGATAACATTTAAGTGATTCTTGAAAGATGGGAATGATTGATGAGAGAAAGTAAGAGAAGTTCATTCTAGGCAGAGAACAGTTTGAACAGAAGCAAATTGATGCCCAAGTCCATGGTATGCCTGAGGGATGACAAGTAGACTAGTATGGCTGGAGAATAGGATATATGGTGAGGAGTGGTGGGAGGTTGGGCTTGTAAGACATGGGACAGGGACAGGTTGTGAAGGGTCTCAAATTCCATGCTAAAGAGTTTCAACTTTATTTTATTTTATTTTATTTTTTATTATTTTTTATTTATTTATTATTATTTTTTTAATGTGATTCTTCTTAAACTTATTTATTTATTTATTTTTCCTTTTTGTCTTTTTTCGTGACCGGTAACGGGATCGCAACCCTTGGTGTCGCGCCCGCACCGCGCTCAACCAGTGAGCGGACCGGTCTCTATATGTGATCTGAACCCTCGGCGGGAGTGCTGCCGCACTCTCAAGCGCCGCACTCTACTGAGTGCGCCACCGGCCGGCCCATTTTATTTTTTTATTATTATTTTTTTTAAAAAGATGACCGGTAAGGGGATCTTAACCCTTTACTTGGTGTTGTTAGCACCAGGCTCTCCCAAGTGAGCAAACCGGCCATCCCTATATAGGATCCGAACCTGTGGCCTTGGTGTTATCAGCACTGCACTCTCCCAAGTGAGCTGCGGGCCAGCCCTCAACTTTATTTTATAAACCATAGGAAGCCATTATAGGGTTTTATAGCGAGTTGACCTAATCAAGTCTGGGCTTTGAAAGATAGCTCTGTAGGCCATGTGGTGGGTGGATTGGAGGCCACTGAAATAAATGATCAAGGGGAGTGAGAGTAAGGGCCAAAATTAGGATCATGGGGATGGAGAAGGAATGATGACTTAAGAAACAATTTGGTGTTAGCATTAACATGACTGCCAAGAGTACATAGCAATGAGGAACAGGGAAACTAGATTCAAGTTTTCTACCTTAGGAAACTGGGTGAGTGATTGTGCCATTTCCTGAGCTCAGGAGACCAGGAGGGAGTGCATCTTTTGGAAGAAGTGAGACAATTTCAGTTTAAGATGTCCGTGTGTGGATGGTCAGAGGATAGTTGGAAATTCTGGTTTGGAGCCAATAAGCACCATTTGGTGGAAGGTTTATTTTGAGTATTCATAACCATATAGGTGTGAACTCAAGTGAGTCATATTTTGAGGCAGAAGATCGTAGAAGCTTAGGAGAGCACAGAAATTTTGAGAACGTTAATGTTTAAGTGGCAGGCTGAAGCAAATGTCCATGGAAGGAAAATGAGAAGACTAAAAGATGATTAACATGCACTAGAATGATGTGGGGTAGCAAAAGCCTAGGAAAGAGAGAGCTTCAAGAGTGAGGCGTTTGTCTACAAGGCTGGGTGCTACAGAGGATGAAGACAGAGAAGAGTCCATTGGCTTTGGCAATTAGGATAGCTTTGGTAACCTCTGAGAGAGGTATTAATTGAATAATAAGGTTGGAAGCCAGAGACCAGTGACTTGCAGAAGTAGAGACTGGAGTATAGATTCAATGTTGAGAAGCCTCAAGGAAGAGAGAATAAGAAAAGTAGCTTGAGGAAGAAGCAGGTTGCAAGGAAGATATTTTTTAGATGAGGAGGTTTGAGATTTGCTGGCTGAGAAGGATTTAATGGAAAGGAACTATGGAAAAAACTTTTTAATTAATTAAAAGTGTTCAAAGCTCTTTTATTTATCCTCAGACCAACTTTGGAAGGTATTATAGCTATTATTATCCCCATGTTAGAGGTGAGAAAGCCAAGGTCAAAAAGTAAATAGGGGCCGGCCCGGTGGCGCACTGCTATAGTGCGCTGCTTGGGCGCACGGCGGCGCTCCCGCCGAGGGTTCAGATCCCACATACAGACTGGCAGCTCACTGGCTGAGCGAGGTGCGGGCGCAACACCGAGGGTTGCGATCCCGTTGCCGGTCACAAAAAAAGACAAAAAGAAAAAAAAAAAAAGTAAATAGTTTCCTTGTGACTCCTTTCAGATGTGTAGGGCAAGGATAAATAATTCATGGGATAGAAGCTGGGAAGGGATGGTATGGCAAGAAAATAGGGTCAAAAACATGACTTTTTTTTTTTTTTTTTAAAGATGACCTGTAAGGGGATCTTAACCCTTAACTTGGTGTTGTCAGCACCACGCTCACCCAGTGAGCAAACCGGCCATCCCTATATGGGATCCGAACCCGTGGCCTTGGTGTTATCAGCACCACACTCTCCTGAGTGAGCCACAGGCCGGCCCAGAAACATGACTTTTAATGGGATATTGTTTTCATGAAGAAAAAGAGAAGGGTAGAGGTAAAGAATATGGAGAAATGGGAGGCACATTAGGATGACTAAGCAGGAGGTGTTTAAAGCCCAAGACTGTGCTTCAGAGTAAAGAGGACAAATAAGACTTTATCCTTCCTGGTGATGGTACCTAGCCTCTGATAATATGATAGATTTAGAAAGCTGCAGGGGTCGGCCTGTAGCTCACTCGGGAAAGTGTGATGCTGATAACACCAAGGCCATCAGTTTGGATCTCATATAGGGATGGCCAGTTAGCTCATTGGGTGAGCGTGGTGCTGACAACACCAAGTCAAGGCGGTTTGGATCTCATATAGGGATGGCCGGTTAGCTCATTGGGTGAGCGTGGTGCTGACAACACCAAGTCAAGGGTTAAGATCCCCTTACCGGTCATCGTTAAAAAAAAAAAAAAAAATAGAAAGCTGCAAGAGCCCTCTCAGCTTATATCCAGAATATCAAACCATTGGGCCCTGAGCATAGCTTTTAAAACTTAAGCTTTTAGGGAACTATCTATGTGGCCATCTATATGTATGTCTCAAGGATTTTAATTTTTTTCTTTTAAAGGGAAGAAGGGTTAGGTGCTAGCCTCATTGTTGGCATTTCTTTTTCTCACAGAGCATTTTGGATTATCTGGATAATATGTCCCCTCAGCAAATACGAAAACTCTTCTATATTCTCAGCACACTGGCATTTAGCAAACAACATGAAGCCAGCAGCCATATCCAGGTAAGAGGTAGTATGTTGAGAAAGAATCTTTTAAGCCTCTTTATTTGGAGTTTGCTGGAGAAAATCACTTCAGCCTGTGTAGTAGTAGAAATAAAGTACATAGCCACAGTCCCAGCATTTTTTCATTCTTTTCTTACCATAAACATTAAGTGCCTACTCTGTGCCAGGAGCTGAGATGCTAGGTATATCAGGTGTTCTGCCCTAAAGAAGCTTTGTCTATTAGGATGGAGATGGATCTGTGATCAGCTAACTATGAAACTGAGAAAAGCCATTTAGGTTCAGTGCTGTGGGGACACAGAATTCCCTTGTTTCATAAGAAACATGTATATCTAGCATGAACTTCACCTGGGCAGGCTTTCATTTGTGGATACCATTTACTGAAAAATCCAGTGAAAGAAGAAATTAGGATATAATCATAACTCACAGTTCTTTTGTATCTTTAGTGCCACCTTGTGCCAACAATCCATACTAGACTGTGACTTGGAATAACTAGCACCTTTTTTTTAATTAAAAAATTTTTTTTGGCTAGGTAATATATACACAATACAAAATTCAAAATGTATAGAAGGGTATATACAGTGAAAAATAACTCTCACTCTGAGTCCTCTAGGCATCTGGTTTGTCTCCTAAAGGCAATTACTTTTACTACTATGTAGCCTTCTGAGATGTTCTGAACATTTACAAATTTGTATTTATCTATAGTCACCCCTTTCCCCTCTTGTCCTACATTTTGCTTTTTGCATTGAGCATTATATTTTGGAGTTTGCTTCATATGTAAGTTGATATATGTAATATAGATCACAGATGCAAAGGTTTATTTCTGTACTTTCTATTCTATTCCATTGATCTATATGTCTGTCGTTATGCCAGTACCACACTGTTTTTTGATAACTGTAGCTTTGTAGAAATTTTGTTTGTTTGTTTGTTTGTTTGTTTTTGGTGGCTGACTAGTACGGGGATCCCAACCATGACCTTGGTGTTATCACCACTTTGCTCTCCCAAGTGAGCTAACTAGCCAGCTCTGTAGTAATTTTGAAATCAGTAATGTGAGCGCTCCGACTTTGTTCATTTTCACGATTGTTTTGGCTATTTTATCTGGGGTCCCTTGAAATTCCATATGAATTTTAGTATGAGTTTTTCTGGTTTTGGAAAAAATGTTGTTGGGATTTTGATAAGGATTGCATTGAATCATTTTGAGCAGTATTGTCATAGCAAAATTAAGTCTCCCAATTCAGGAACATGAGATATCTTTCCATTTATTTAGGTCTTTGATTTCTTTCAGCAGTGTTTTGTAGTTTTTAATATATAAGTCTTTCACCTCCTTGATTAAGTTTATACCTAAGTATTTTATTCTACTTCATTATTTTATCTGAGCACAAAAATAATAGCAGCTATTATTTTTGAATATCTATCATGTGCTGGGCACTGTTCTAGGAATTTTTCATGACTTGTCTCTAATCCTTAAAACAACCTTCCTCATTGCATAGATGAGAAAATTGAGACTCAGGGAGATGAAAGACTTTCTAAAGGCCACACAGTTAGTAAATGATAGAACCCCTCCTAGTCTAGATTTTTTGGCTCCAATATCCATACGCTCTTTTACTGTGCCACCTCAGCATCTTCATTTTTCTCTATCACTGTCTCATTGCAGGATGACATGCACCTGGTGATACGAAAGCAGCTCTCTAGCACCATATTCAGGTACAAACTAATTGGGATTATTGGCGCCGTCACCATGGCTGGCATCATGGCGGCAGACAGGTAGGCACGGAGACCCTGGCTTCTGTGGTTCAAGATCAATTGAGTTGCTGCCTTACAAAATAAAAGCGTTACATTGCACAGACATCATTCTAACAGTAGACATTAAAACTGTGAGAGGGGCCGGCCCGGTGGCGCACTGCTATAGTGTGCTGCTTGGGAAGCACGGCGGCGCTCCCGCCGAGGGTTCGGATCCCACATGCAGACCGGTTCCCGCTCACTGGCTGAGCGAGGCGCGGGAGCAACGCCGAGGGTTGCGATCCTGTTGCTGGTCCCGGTCTGGTACGCGGGCCACACTGAGGGTTGCGATCCATTGCCGGACACGGAAAAAGACAAAAAAAAAAAAAAACTGTGAGAGAAGTGAGCAACTGTGTTTTTGCTGCTTTTCCATATTCCCTTCTAATCATGACTGTATATACCGTGTATAATTGTTACAGAATTGTGATTGTAATCATTACAACATGATGGTTAAAAATAGGGATTGGACAGAGATAAAGTGATAGAAATCTTTCCACAAAAGGGGAACTCTGATCCCTCTGCAGTGCATTTTTCTGTATCTCCTCCTGACCTAGGTACTAGACAATTTGGGTTTCTGTATTGCTGTGATATTCCTATCTGGAACTTCATGAATGGCACAAATAAGGTCTTCCTTGTGGATTTCCCCCTTTTGCTTTTTGATGCCCCAATTGTAACGTCTAAAGAAACATCAGATTTGGGACTTGATAAGATGTTACCATTGGAAACTGACCTTGGAATTCAGTTCATGCTCTTTGGAAATTATTTGTCAGTAACTCCTGAGACCTCAGGAGACATCCTTAGAATCAGTATTAATAATACAAGAGGCTGCATATTGTACTGATTAAGAGTTCCTTCACTGAAGCCATATTGCTTGCCTGGTGTCAAATCCTGGCTCCATTGTTTATTAGCTGAATGACCTTGCATAAGTTACTTTACACCTCTCTCTGCCTTTGTAGTCTCACATGTGTGAAATAAGGATAATAGTATTACTTCAATGCCCAGCACATAGTATGCACTAAAAAAGTGTTTGCTCTTATTATTATGAATTTAGCATGCCTTTAAAACATAGGTATGAGAGCATCCTTTACTTTAATCCACATTTTCTTGGCAGCTGGCCAGTAAGGGGATCTGAACCCTTGACCTTGGTGTTACCAGCAACACTCTCTTCCAAGTGAGCCAACCGGACAACCAAATCCATATATATATATATTTTTTTAAAGATGACTGGTAAGGGGATCTTAACCCTTGACTTGGTGTTGTCAGCACCATGCTCTTGACCAAGTGAGCTAACCGGCCATCCCTATATAGGGATCTGAACCTGTGGCCTTGGTGTTATCAGCACCACACTCTCCCAAGTGAGCCACGGGCCAGCCCTCAAATCTACATTTTATATGGACAAAATAAATGCTCCTTCGTTCCTTCATGCACTTTTATCTCCACCACTTCCCCAAGAAAGGCAGGATTCTTAGATTTATTGTCAGTTGTTACAAAATATTGCAAAAATGAAACTAAAATTCCTTCTTTTTAGAAGATCTGCTAGTTCGACCCAAGGGAGGGCCGACCTGAGCAATGAACAGTGCACACAGGTGGGTTCTTATAATATAGTCATATATGTTTATGAGTAACCAAGGAATTGCTTCTTGTCACTGTCAGTTAATCAGAAAGAGTGCTTCTTTTTAAAAATATGTCTTCCTGATCTCATTGCTTTTGTCATTTGTACCATTCTTATGGCTCTTAGAATCTCCTGGCTTAGGTTGCATTTATTTCTGTGTCTGTCTAATCTCTAAATAAATTGTAAATTCTTAGCAAGAAGGATAGGCCATGTTTAAAGAATAGCAGGTCGGTTGAAGCATAGAGACAAATAAGTGTATAATTGGAAAGTTAGAAAGCTAGTTCAGAGATAGAAAATAGAGGGTCTTAAATGTCAAGCAAGATGTTTTTATTTCATTTTTTAGGCAGAGGTAGTCCTTAAGAGTTTCTTAGCACAGAAATGGCATAATCACAGCTTTGCTTCAGAAAAATTAATCTGACTGCATGTGTCTGAAGTATTAGAAAAGAAATTAGATTAGAAAGAGATAGAAAGATTACAAAGGAGGCTCAGGAAAACCTCAGATGACAGGCAGAGCTTTTTTTTTTATAAAGATGACTGGTAAGGGTATCTTAACCCTTGACTTGGTGTTGTCAGCACCATGCTCTCCCAAGTGAGCGAACCAGCCATCCCTATATGGGATCCAAACCCATGGCCGTGGTGTTATCGGCACCACACTCTCCCAAGTCAGCCATGGGCCAGCCCAAGAGAGGCAGAGCTTTTGCCAGTAAGGTTGGAAAGAAAAAAACTTGCTGTTGAATGGGGTGAATGGAATTTAGGAAGGGTTGGCAGCCCAAGGGTTGAACTATTCTTTCTCTTCGGCTGTTCCAGGTGACCTCCTTGCTGCAGTTGGTTCATTCCTGTAGTGAGCAGTCTCCTTGGGCCTCTGCACTTTATTATGATGAATTTGCCAACCTGATCCAAGGGGAAAAGCTGGCTCCAAAAGCCCTGGTAAGGCCAGTTGTCTTTTTTTAAAAGCAATAAAGCATGAGAGCTACTTTACTGCACATACTTCAAGACCTTCTCTCTGTTGCAGTACGAAAGTAGATCGTCCTATGAGTGCTACCAAATTTTAGCTGGGAAGGCTGTTCTGCCTCAGGGCTCTCCCGAGGCCTCCTGCACATAATAACAATAATGCTAGTAACTAGGAGGAGGATGTTGTTGTTGATGATGATGTTTATAGCCACCACCTGTTTGAGAGCCCTGTTCTATGCCAGGCAGTGTGCTAAGCACTTTTCATGTGTTATCTCTTTTCTACTGCCAATAATGAGGTGTGACATAAGGAAACTGAGGCTTAGAAAGATTAACAGTAATTTGTCTAGGGCTCTACAGCAAGTATACTTCGGACTACGTTGCCTTTTTTGTTTGTTTGCTTCCTGAAGGAATGGGTTAGGGAGACCATCTTTAATGATTTCCAAGATGCCTTTGTGGTGGACTGCTGTGTTGTTCCAGAAGGGTATGTACTGTTTACCTACTGGCTTGGTTGTACTGGGGAAGAAGTTATGTCTGTTCTGTCAGTAGCTGATACAAACTTCAGAATACCCTTGACTTCAGCCAAGTCTGCCCACTCCCACAACTTCTTTCCTCCCAACACCCCTGCACCCCAGCTCCAGAATTGCTAATGGATTCCCCATTTCTTGTTCCTGTTTCTAATTTCTCCCCATAATAGTTTTGTTTGAAATTAGTTTGTTCTAGTAGTTTCCCCCATAGCTTTGCTTACCTCTGAGCTGGGACATCATATTTTGTGTTCTTTCCACAGTGACTTTCCATTTCCTGTGAAAGCTCTCTATGGACTGGAAGAATACAATACTCGTGATGGGATTGCTGTTAACCTCCTGCCATTGTTGTTCTCTCAGGACTTTGCAAGAGATGGGGATCAAATTGCTTCACAGCAATCAAGCCAAAAGTCAGTACAGTTTTTTATTTTTTGTTTTTCCTTCTGTTGGTGTTTTGAATATTCACAGGGAATTCCACAATTCTTTCAGTTTGTGGGGAACTTGAGTCAAAAGGGTTTCTCCCAGAACAAGTGGTATTTGGAAGTAATCCAAATACTTCCAAATATTTGGGGGGGCTGGTGGGTTAGCTCAGTTGGTTAGAAGGCAGTGTTAATAAAACCAAGGTCAAGGATTTGTATCCTTGTACTGGCCAGCTGCCAAAAAAAAAAAAAACAACCAAGGAGCAGACCCGTTGTGACTAAAGAAGATCCTACATTTAAATGAGTATCTAGAGTCCTATCTGCATGTGTGATCTCAGTTGGAAGGGTTACCGAGAATGGGGCAGATTCCTTGTTTTCTTGGACCCTGGGGTTGAGATTTGTATTGCCTTATGACAGCCAACAGATATTCTTTGAGACTGTTTTTTCTGTTCCTTACCCCTTGTTTTCCTCCCATGAGCATTCTTGACTACCTCTGTTTCTCTTACTCCCTTCTTTTATCTTCTCCTAACACATGGATATTCACTCCACCATACCCCTGCCTTCCTACAATAACGTTCATTATTTATCACTGAGCATCTGTTAAGTTCCTTGCCATTTATTCTTAAAATTAGACATTTATTTTGGGCAAAACTCTTTAATTATAGGAGCTGACCAGTTAGCTCAGTTGGTTAGAGTGTGGTGTTATAACACCAAGAGTTTGGATCCCTGTACTGGCCAACTGCCAAAAAAAATAACCAAACAAAAAACAAACTCTTTAATTATAAAGTTGAGCTCTCTGTAAACATGGACTAATATGTCTATAAAATATGTTCTAGAAATGGATTTTTTTCTTTCCAGATTGGTGTCTCCATTGTGTCTGGCTCCCTATTTCCGGTTACTGAGACTTTGTGTGGATAGACAACATAATGGAAACTTGGAGGAGATTGATGGTCTATTAGGTATAGGATGAAGTCAAAGATTCTTTATTATTTGTGACCCTTTTTTGGTAAACTTAGGGAAGATGCAAACCAGTACATATTTGGAAGGAATTTTCTAACTTCACAGAGTAGTATAGAAATAATAATGGATTTCAGAGGCAAAATACAGAATCCCATTATGTTAACAAATCAGTTGTTATCATAGTTCCATTTTCTTCCTGGCCCTTGCCTCTATAATTGATGCAAAAACTTTCTAATTATATTTGTTGATTGCTATATAATATGGGAGTATTTTTTGAGACCAATCAAAGCTTGGCCTTAAAGTAGAAAGTAAGTAGCAAGGAGAGCTAGCTCTAGGGGCATCCAGATTCTACTGGCTTGAACTAAAGGGAGTTAGAATGTTTGTTCTTTTCTCTCAGATTGTCCTATCTTCCTCACTGACCTGGAGCCTGGAGAGAGTGTGGAGTCCATGTCTGCTAAAGAGCGTTCATTCATGTGTTCACTCATATTTCTTACTCTCAACTGGTTCCGAGAGGTGAGCATATTTACTGGAACATTTTTCCTATTGTCCATAGTTTCTGTCAAAAGAAAACTACTTTTTTGGTTCTCAAAAGACTCCCTAAAAAGTCTCCACCGGGGCCGGCCCGGTGGCGCACTGGATAGTGCGCCGCTTGGGAAGCGCGGCGGCGCTCCCGCCCGAGGGTTCGGATCCCACATACAGACCGGTTCCCGCTCACTGGCTGAGCGAGGTGCGGGGGCAACACCGAGGGTTGCGATCCCGTTGCCGGTCCCGGTCCGGTACGGGGGCGACACTGAGGGTTGCGATCCGTTGCCGGACACGGAAAAAAGACAAAAAAATAAAATAAAATAAAAAGTCTCCACCAAGTACTAACCCATGTGTGCTTCTCTAGGTGTTACGTCCTACCACTCCCCTATTATATGTACCTCTTGGTGTAGCCAAATCAAAATACAGTACTTAGGGCCGGCCCAGTAGTGCACTGGACAGTGCGCCGCTTGGGAGTGTGGCGGTGCTCCCGCCGAGGGTTCGGATCCCATGTGGAGACCGGTTCCCGCTCACTGGCTGAGCGCGGTGCGGGCACAACACCGAGGGTTGCGATCCCGTTACCGGTCAGTAAAAAAAGACAAAAAGGAATAAAAAATAATAATAAAAATAATAATAAAAAAATATACAGTACTTAGAATTCACCTCGTGTTGCCCATGCTTTACTTCCTCCACGACCTCTTGTATTCTTACTTCTGCCTAGAATAACCTCCTCACCTTCTCCACCATGGAAACACTGCTCATCCTAGCACAGGCATACCCTTACTGTTTTGATTTCAGTGAGATGAGTGAATGATAGTTACCCTTCCTTTAGAACATATTTGTGCTTAATAATAGTAATGACAATGATGGCAACATCCACATCTCTTTTTTACTGCCTTCCTCGCTCTCATTATTTCAGAGAATGTTTATGTGCTTGAATGAGCTCATTTGATTCTCACAGCTCAGCTTATAGGACAAGTATTGTCCTTATTTTACATACACGGAATTTCAAGTACAGAGAGTTCAAAGTCATTAAAAGTTATTAAGCACTGTACCACGTGCTAGGCTAATTTCTTTTTTTATACTACAGGTTGTTGAGTATCTTTATCCAAAATGCTTGGGGCCAGAAGTATTTTGGATTTTGGATTTTCTTGGATTTTGGAATATTTGTAGAATACCTAACCAGTTGAGTATCTCTAACCCAAAATCTGAAATGCTCCTTTGAAGATCATGTAGGTGTTGTAGATGTTTCAGATTTTGGAGCATTTCAGATTTTAGGTTTTTGTATTAGGAATGTTTAATCTGTACTTAATTCATACAACAATTACATTCCCATTTTATAATTGAAGAAATAAAATCTCAGAAAGTTTAAAGAGTCAGCCAAAGTCACACAGTTAGTAAGTAGTAGAATAGGACTTGTTTCACCAAGTGTGTGCCCTCTAGCTATTTCACCTTGTTACATAACTAGCAATAAGTAGAACTAGGATTAAAAGTCATCTCTCCTGTATTTTGGACCAGGGATTTTTTTCTCCACCCCCTTGCTGAGAACGCTTGTACATCACAGATTAAACTCACAGATCCTGCAGTTCAATGGCATCTTTCAGCTCTGGATGAATAATGCAAACAAAGTTAAAATCTGAACTTTTCAAAGCATGAGAATATGATTTGTACTTTATAGGTTGTGAATGCTTTCTGCAGTCAGACATCACCTGAGATGAAGGGGAAGGTGCTCACACGTTTAAAGCACATTGTAGAACTGCAGAAAATCCTGGAAAAGTATATTGTAGGTAAGGAAAGTGTCCTATACTGGTAGCCCTACTAGGTCAGTGGTGAGGGAATAAGGAACTTAGTATTTTTTTTTGGCAGTTGGCCAGTATGGGGATCCAAACCTTTGACCTTGGTGTTACAATGCCATGCTCTAACCAACTGAGCTAACTGGCCAACCAAGAACTTATCTTTTAAACCAGGCACAGTGATACCTGTCCCCTACTCCTCTGGGTCAAGGAAAATGTACGCTAAACAAAATTTTTAATGAGTATATCAATTTTGCTCCCATTGATACCTCCTAAAGATCTTACTATTTGAGAAAATAGAAAATAGAAAACATTAGTTGGGCTGTTTTAAACTTACGTACCTACATTGGTGGTCAAACTTCCAGTAACCTTTGCCTTCCTGAACATAGTCATGATTCTTTTTTGTTGTTGTTGTTTTTTGATGGCTGGCCGGTAAGGGTATCAGAACCCGTGACCTTGGTGTTATAAGGCTACACTCTAACCAGCTGAACTAACAGGCCAGCCTCTGAACATAGTCATGAACCAGGAGTAAAGATGAAAGATCTCTTAGTATCTTCTGACCATTAAGTGAACTAGTCATTTTAAAGTGCTAGCTTGATTCTCTGGGGAATATATGTAGCCTCCCTCTGACCCTCAGCTAAAATAAGTGTATGTAAAACAAACTGCTGTGTTACCAAATAATGTTAATATCTTTAGATTTTAAGTGTAAATTTATTTTTAATCCTTACCTGCTTGGCTATTTTATATCATTATTTAGAATTATTTTATGTTAATTGATCATAATCAATAAATCTGATATTTCTATAAGTTACCTCTGGCCATTTTGCTATGTCAAAACAATGTCAGAGGAATTGAATGTATCTTATAAACACGGTAATTTTGGAAACTAGTGTTTAGCCAGTCGGGTGATTGCGTTCCAAGTCTAATGGTGGAATATGGTTGGTATATACTGCGCTCCTGCCTGCTCTTTGTTTCAGTCACTCCAGACTATGTTCCTCCTCTTGCAAACTTTGACTTGGAAACTTTACATATAACACCTCATACCAGTACTGCTATTTCAACAAAAATCAGAAAAAAAGGAAAGATGGGTGAGTATATTCTTTTCTTCTTATCTTATATCTCTATATAAGCTGCATTGAATTAACCTGAGAGGTTATGTTTATCAAGGCATCAGTAATTGGAGAGATTATGTAATTGAGCACGGTTATATATGCACTATAATTTAAGGTTATAAAATTACCTCTTCTATTTCTAGGAAGTCTTCAACAGATTATTTCCTGAGGGCAGTGATATTTGGCAAACATGATTATTGATTATTTGAGTCACTTTTTTCTTTTTGTAATAAAAGGAGGAAGGAAAAGAAAAGCAGATGGCAGCAAAACATCCTCCCCGGACACACTTTCAAAGGAGGATTATTCAGAACGTCATGACCCTACACTGTGTGATAGAAGCCAACTGGACAAGGTATTGGAATGATCGGTAGCGATGAAGATGTGTGACAGCCCAGTGAGATTGACAGGGCCAGCTTTATTTTCTGCATTTTACAAAGGAAAAAGTTAAGGAATAGAAGGGCAAATGAAATCTAGGCCTTGGAATTACCTTCTTAGTAGCAACGTTCAGGTTAGACTTTAAGTCCTTCACCCTATTACACACTGTTGTTGATTATAATTATTTTCTTGAATGTTTTACTCCCTTTTTGCACCCCAACAGTACTTTGAATTCTCTCTTGCAGCAGTAATCAAATTCTGTCTTACAATGTAGTTTATATATACTTCTTTTAGCCTCTTTCCCCTTCTAGTCCCAGATTGTCAACTTCTCAATGAATCGAGATAACATGAAATGCTTAGTATAGTTTCTGATACTTGAGTAACAATAGTTCTCTTTCCCTGTAACTTTGTACCATTCACAGAATAGGTCTTATTAATTTGTGAAATTTCCTGGACCACGTGGATCCCAATTATTTCTGTGTTTCAGCTACCATTTATTGTGTATTTATTATGTGTAACTCCTCTAATCCTCCTAAAAACCCAAGCTTAGTATTAATATACACATTTAATAGATGAAGAAAGTAAGGCCCAGTGAGGATAAGTAACTTGCGCAAGGTCACACAGTTAATAACTGCTTGAGCTAGGATTTGATTCTACTTCTTTCTGGCCCATCAGCCCATAGTTTTCTATACCATACCATAATGCCTTAATTTGCCTAATAGTTCATTCCTAAGTAGAAACCTACCAATGGTCTTGATGTTTGACTTATATCCCCATATTAAATTAAGTTCTCAGCCAGGTAGCAAAAAAAAAAAAGAAACAAAAAATAAATTAAGTGCTCTGTCTCAGGAATATGTAGAACTTCGGTGAAAGGAAGTTGGTGTTGTGATGAAAATAAAACTTTCCGCATAAAATGAGTGCATATTTGCATTTTAGAATCTTCATTAAAACTTAGACTAGTGTAGAAGACATTTATTTTCTTGGTTACGCTACTTTCCCCCAAGGAGTTCACAGGGAAGGAAGAAAAGACATCAGTGTCACTACAGAATTACCGTGCTTTCTTCCGAGAGCTGGACATGGAGGTCTTCTCTATTCTGCATTGTGGGCTTGTGACCAAGTTCATCTTAGATACTGAAATGCACACTGAAGTAAGTAATAGACTGGACTCTTAAGACTTAATCTTCTTTCAGAAAGTTTCTCACCTCTATTCTTTTTTTTTTTTTTGTCTTTTTCCGTGTCCGGCAACGGATCGCAACCCTAAGTGTTGCCCCCGTCCCGGACCAGGACCAGCAACGGGATCGCAACCCTCGGTGTTGCTCCCGCGCCTCGCTCAGCCAGTGAGCGGGAACCGGTCTGTATGTGGGATCCGAACCCTCGGTGGGCGCGCCGCCACGCTTCCCAAGCGGCGCACTACAGCAGTGCGCCACCGGGCCGGCCAGCTCACCTCTATTCTTTTTTTTTTTTTTGTCTTTTTCCGTGTCCGGCAACGGATCGCAACCCTAAGTGTTGCCCCCGTCCCGGACCAGGACCAGCAACGGGATCGCAACCCTCGGTGTTGCTCCCGCGCCTCGCTCAGCCAGTGAGCGGGAACCGGTCTGTATGTGGGATCCGAACCCTCGGTGGGAGCGCCGCCACGCTTCCCAAGCGGCGCACTACAGCAGTGCGCCACCGGGCCGGCCAGCTCACCTCTATTCTTATTTCAGAAAAAACACTGTGACATTGACAAGTTAAACTCTGACTTCAAAAGTCTTTATAAGATATCATGCTGATTATGTGATTCTTACCTTTGTGTTAATAGTAATATGCTACTTAGATTGCTTTTATAGAGAAGCACTGTTCTGGTTTATGGAGGTCAATGCTGTTTTCACTTTTTCATAACGTTTGTTCAGCATCCAACAGATGCTAACTAATGCCCTTTTGTGTTTGCCAGTAATCTAGACACTGGCAGTTTGTTAGTATGTATAATATGATGCTTGCTTTCAAATAGCTCATAATCTAATAGAGGAAGTGGACCTGCTCATCAATAGAGCACATATTGTATTAATACACTTACTGTATTAGTGGCTAAACCAAGTACCAGTGAAACTCTGATGAGAGAATGGTATTGTATTTATAATGAAGTTGGGAGTAGAGGACATTTTCACAGAAAAAGTAATTTTCGATATGGGATTTCACCACTGAGTAGAATTTCTCCAGGTTAACAAAAATTGAAATAGTGTGGATTTCTACCTGAGAGTTACAAGAATGTAGGCACCTTCAGAATAGAAAGAGTATCTCCTTTTTTTTTTTTTAGTATTTCCGCATCAGATTGCCCTTAGGAGATTCCCCATAAGTCTGTATTGAGTGAACAGTTTGAAGTCAGACTGTATTTTCACCCATTCTGCTTCTGGCAGTATAATATACTTATAGGGATCCTGCCCAGAGTTAATAGTAGCAAAATATTAAGGTAAAGAAAGTATGAAAGGATTACTTAATGAACAGAGAAAAGTGAAATTCCCTTGAATTAGTCATCTTTTATCACAGGATATTTAGGAAATGCATCTTGGATCCACAGCTAGAAAGATGCACAGAGAATTTATTTCTAGAAAAAAAGTGTGTCTTCTGTGCTGTCACAGATTCTTTTTTTTTTTTTTTTTGGCAGCTGGCCAGTATAGGGATCGAACCCTTGACCGTGGTGTTGTAATGCTGTGCTCTAACCAACTGAGGTAACTGGCTAGCCTTCAGATTTCTATTTTAATAATTTGAAAATTTGTTTTATTTTGGAAATGTTGACTTCTTGATCAGTTGATAAAGCACAACAGCCATCCTTTGTATTAGGTAGGGGAAATTTTTCCCTTTTTTGTTAAAAGTCTCAGATTCTCCACCCATTGGGAAAAGTGAACATAAAATGTACAGAAAAAATGACTAGAGGGCCAGCTCGTGGCTCACTTGGGAGAGTGTGGTGCTGATAACACCAAGTCAAGGGTTAA
>NW_007727632.1:0-600 GCF_000696425.1 Galeopterus variegatus
GCAAATAAAACCCAAGTTTATCTGTATTTATAAAATTTTCACATTGTTTCATATTTATTTTCTACTATATTTATTCATCTTAATAGTGTAAGCCCTGTAGGATATAAACACAAAAATATCTGTTTATTTTTTCCTCCAATTGCTGTTCCAACTGGGCTATGCAGAATTTTTCTTTGTTGTCCCCTAAGGCTATCTCAGATAGATCCCATAACTCTTTGATCATTTTCAATTGTTGAAAAAGTTATTTTTAGTTGAGCCCAGTTGTGGACCTCTCTTGGCTATTGCTGCTCCTCTGATGAACCCTGACTGGCCCTTGATTTTCTCTTGATGGCAGACAAATGCTTTCACTTTCATTGAAGGCACAGTTGAGTTCTTCAGATGCTTTATGAAGACATACTCATTACCGCTAAGATTTCCCCACTTCGCCTATTTCATATATCCCTCAGCAGGGTATCTTATAGCTTCTTGCTACTGAGGTTATTCTTCCAGCAAGCAGTCATCTTGGATATCCTAGGATGTGCATACATCAGGCTAACTTTTGCTGTATTGGCTTGAGGCACAGGAAACTCACTCAAACTTGCTGTGCCAAATGATGAAGGC
>NW_007727632.1:1592-191312 GCF_000696425.1 Galeopterus variegatus
TTGCAACAACATGGATGGACCTTGAGAGAATAATATTGAGTGAAATGAGTCAGGCAGAGAACAAGAAATTCCACATGTTCTCACTCATTGGTGGGAGCTCAAAAAAACAAACAAATTAATTCACCCACATACACAAACACAAAAAAAAAACGGGGCGGGGGGGAAGAAGATATAACAACTATACTTTTATGAAGTTGTTACAACAAGCAAACGGAAAGGACATTCTTGGGGGGTAAGGGAGAGAGGGAGAAAGGAGGGAGGTGTCTGTGATGGGCCATAATAATCATATACAGTGTATATTGACAAAATAAAAATTTAACGAAAAAAAAAAACTAAAAAATAAAAAAAATAAAAATACTTAAAAATGCTAAAAGCTTCCATGCAAAAATGACCATGCTTTAATCGGTTATTTGTAACATTGGGAGCATGTACATGTGCGTGTGATCTTTGATATTGAAATCGATGTTAATGGTATGGGATAGGGATGTTGCCCAAACTTCAATAACATCATTGAATAGTGGTTATTGATGATAGCTTGGTTGATTAAACTTGACTAAGATTTTCTTGAAATATATTTTCTATTGTATTTCTTGCAAATAAATTTTATTGAATACACACACACACACACATCCATCATTAAACTCTTGGATATGGGATATTATAGTGATTTAGAGTCTTACTGCTTGAAGTATGTATGGTCTATGACTGGCAGCAGCAGCAGCATCTCGGAGATTGATGAAATGCAGAATCTCAGGTTCTACTCCAGACCTGGGTCTTTCAAAACCTTTAGGTGATTTCTACACACATTAAAGCTTGAGAAACACTGGTATAGGACCTGGGCTCTGGAAGAAGATGGTTCTGAATTTCTAAACACTTGTTTACTCATTTGTAAAAATGAAACTAAAAATACCTTCCACATAGTTTGGAGATTAAATGAGATTATTAGTGCAAGTTGATTAACACAATGCTTGGCTTAAAGACAGAATCCACTAAACAGTAGTATTTGCAGTGGTTGGTAGTAGCCTGTGTAGCCTGACAGAATCACAGGCCAACAAGTGTGCTTTGATTTGTTGATAAGTACTGAAGAAAAACTCAGTTCTTAAAATAAACATTCTAGGCATTAGTTGAATAATGACCAGTCACAACTGAAATAAATTATTTCTATTCTTTTATTCTCTAATTCTTGAAAATGAAAAATACTTAAATATATTTCTCCTAATTTCAGCCTTCAGAAATTGAAGACTACCTTATATAATCAGGGTATAGCCTTTGCTTTCTTCACCTATGGATCTACGTAGTAAGTATAGTTTGTATATGTCATATTTTTTATGATTTCAGTAAATCAGTGCAGTGTTGTGTGAAAGGCACTATTTTAACCACTAGAGGATAGAAACTTGCACAATCATTCTGTGAGATGCTAGTGGAGGTAGTAGAAAAAAAATAGTTAACTCATTTATAGACATATTCGTTCATTCAAAGAACACTTTTTGAATATTTACTAAGTTCTAAGCACCTGTCTAGGCAATGAAGGTATAACACTGAACAAATGAACATATCTGCGTTCATGGTGTCTACATTCCAGTGAGTAGGTTGATTATGATATAGATATGACTAATAAATTACACAGCTACACTTGTAACCTCACATTCTTAAGTGGCTGCACATATACATGCATGTATACATCCATAGCCTAGTCCTTCTTAGATCTTTTATTTCTCATTGTTAAATTTTATAATCATTTTTTGGTTGTGAGATAGAAGTGGATGATGCCTCTTGGCTAAATTAATAGTGTAAAATATAATTGTACATGTAATTCATGTAGTATTTTTGCCATTTTATTTTTCTTATGTCATCTTTTATAGACTATAAACTAATTTGGTACAAGGCAGTACAGGATGGTATGTAACACTTCTGTGTATGTATAAAATCAATCAAACCTATACTAAATATTGTAATTCTTGGCTTTGTAGGTTTTTAAACTTGAGCAATTTAGTTAATATTTTGTCTTAGTTTTCTTGCTTGTGAAATTCAGGAAATATGAGTATTTATTTGCAACTTTGAGTATTAAATGATACATTTATAGTACTCAGCAAAGTGACTGCAATATTTAGACACTAGATAAGTAGTGAAACAGCAAAACAGAAAAAAGTGTAAAATAAGAAATATAGCAAATTATTGAATAATTATCAATTAAGTGGTTTAGGTAGAAAACACTAAAACAGTTTACAAATAGGAGAGACCCACTATGGGACAGGGAAGTTCACAGAGTACTTTGGAGGACACTGTCGGCACAGATTACTGCTCTTAATAATGGAGACTTAAACCATGAAAGTGCACATGCATTCAGTAATGCTGCTGGGCATCAATTACCTGGAAGGGACCAGGAAAAGACTGCAATACTCTTGTATACAATCTTCCCAACCACCCAGAACACAGTAGAATCATTTCCTTTCACGGATAAGGAGATTGTGATAAGAAACCTTAAATAAGATGATCAGTGTAACAGAACCAGAGAATGGTTTAGCCACAATTTATCTCAGATCAGTAAGAAGCCAGTCGTGCCTCTTCATTTTACTACACATTATCCTAACAAGAAAGTCAAACTGAGGATGTGAACTAGAAATAACCTTGAGAAAGTTGAACGGGGTCATATTTTAGGTCATTTTGAATGCCCTGTTAAGAATTCAGATTTTAACCTCAGGGTAATGTGGAGTCACTGAAGGTGTATGATTTTGGAAGTGGCATTATTAAATGAACTGTTTTTATTAAGCATCAAAGGTCAAGAGAAAAACGGCTGTTAATGATTTTCTAAGCTTCACATTTTTGCTTCATTCTGAGGTGAAACAATGACTATATGTCTCATTCTTTCTCTGCAACTGGATAAACGACTTCATCATTAATTCTTGAGGCATTAATTCTGAAGACAGAATGCCTTGGTTTGAATCCTGATTAAGCCACTAATTAGTTGTATGACTTTGGGTAAGTCGCCTCAGTCTTCATTGTAAAATATGGGTAATATACCTATTTTATAGTGTTTATAATGAGTTTGTGCATATAGAGCGCTGACAGTATGCCTTGGTACATAGTAACGTATTATTCTGTAATACTATATAGCATATAATATTCTGTTATTTTTGTTATTATTTTATTGCAATTATCCTGATACATTTGAAAAAAGGATACACCTGAAAAATGTAAGAGTGAAGGAAGAAATTCTAGTATATAGGGCAAAGAATTCTAGTCAATGCCAGTAACACATAGATGCTTAACAAAGCTCACCAATAGCGTTAAGATTGCAATAACCTAGTATAACTACTGTAAAAATAATGAATTTAATTAATATTCTGAATGGGAAAGACATAGAAATAGTTAAACAGGTATTTTCAAATCACTGTTTCTAGCATTGGCAAGTACTGGTATTATGATGTTTGTTTAGATATTACATATAAACTTAAAAAATTTACAACAAAAAGTGGCAGAAGTTTTTGGTTACGTTACACAGTCTAGGGAGTTCTGGGGCTAACATGCATCTTATGCAAATATCTTGAAATTCATTCAGTCATTGATTCATTCAATCCACAAATATTATTAAAAAGTAAGCAGTATATAATTCATGCCCTTAAGTATTATACAGTCTATTAGGTAAGACTCTAACACAGATAATTTAAAAAGCATATGACAACAATGACAAAAATATGTCCAGGGTATTTTGGAAGCATGGAGTAGGAAAACCAAATGCTAGTGAAATCAGGGACGGCTTTTTAGAACAGATGATCTGGCAGCTGCCAATATAGCAGTAAAAGTGGGATAGGGAAAAGACATAAGCGTAGGAGGATCAAGAGTCTAAGCCTGACGTGAAAAAAAAAGTATGGTTCTGGCAGTAACCTCAAACAAGTTGGGGGATTTTAGACTGTAAATGTGACTGGGGTGAAACATTAAATTTATAATTACCTTTTCTTTGATTCACAAGAGAACTGTGAATCAAAGATATGCTTTACATCAGATGTACTTGTTCAAAATTGGGTGGAGATCCATATCTGCTCTACATATGAAAATGTGTAAAATAACAGGAAGAATAAAAGACACTGGAGATTTGAGGTAAAGGAATGGGAGATAAAAATAAACCTAGCAAATGGAGGAGTTTTGAGGACATGAGCCAATTGTGAAACATTTAGAAACTTTGAGAAGATGGTCTAGGCAACACTATAATTTCTGTGCCCAACAGATAGCTATTCCTCCATCATTATTGCCAAATGAATCCTATCCCAATTTTGTTCAGGTGGCAATATATTCAGGACAGGTAGGTTTTTCCACTGCTCCAAGTAATAAATTACAATTAGTCAAAATTGATCAAAGTGCAACTCAAATTTGCTTCAACTAGTAATTAGATAAGGAGTGGGTCTATAACCTTGTCCTAGTCAATGAAACCTAAGGATAATTCTGCTGGGACCACAAGGGGTATGACTACTACGAAAAAGTTTTACCTGGTAAAGAAAGACATACAAAAATAAGTTATATTTTATTACTTTGGATGGTGTTGAAAGAAGTGATGAATAAAGATGCTGAAGTCCTTGAGTGACAAGACCAGAGATATGGCCATGAATCTGGGTGAAATGGAGCCCTGGAATTCACCAGAGCTAGGCTATCCCACTGTATTAGTTCATTTCCATTATTTATAACAACATACCTGGAACTGGGTAATTTATAAAGAAAACTAAATTTATTGGTTACAGTTTCGGAGGCTGGGAAGTCCAAAGTGCAGAAAACACATCTGATGGTGGTAACAGTGACCCACGGTTCTCACATGGCAGAAAATTATGGAGCAATGAGAAACCAACCTCCTCATTCACTCTCCTTTTAAAGCCCTCCAAACCATGCCCATGACCACCATTTTTAATCCATTCACTATAGCAAAGTCCTACAGTCTACTCACTTCTTCAAGGTCCCACCTTTCAATTACCATAATAAGATCCCTCACCCTCTTAACACTGTCACAATGGGGGTCAGGTTTTCGGGGGACACTCAATCCAAGGCACCCACTTTTACCAAAGTAGTATAAAGTTCCCAGCAGGCTGTATTGAAAGGAAGTGAGAAGTAAGTTAATGGAGGACCTTTCATGACATATTAAGACATTTGAACTTCTTACTGTAGCCAAAAGGGAACCATGAACTAGTTTAAACATGCAAGTTTATACAATCAGGGCTTCATTTTAGATATGAAAAATGGGACTAGAGGGAGTCAAGGTGGGAGTCGTCAGGTGGGAGATGAAGTGGGAAAAGGAAATGAAATTCTCTAGAATGTTTTAATTTTTGCATTCAAAAACTATTATGTTTTTCTGTTACAAGCAGATACTTCAGAATTAAGAATTACAGTTTTCTGTTCATATTTAATTGCTTTGGATTATTTTCAGGAAGTACTTAGGAAGATTACCAAATCTCAACCACAAAAAATCATTGTCACTAATTTTTATCTTTCATAAATACACACACAAAAATACTATGAATGTTGCCAAAATGCAAAAACCACTGCTTTAAAATGTTTTATATCCAGAAATTGCAGCATACTCTATTGAATGCACAGAGACAGACCAAATTAAAATTTGGTAGGATCAATTGCTATTTTTTTTAATTTTATGTAGAATGAAGGGAGAGTTGCTTTCTCAACATAATGTACTTTGAAACAGGATTTTTAAATATTGACTGTCAATTAGATAAAGCATCTTGATTTATGCTGATTATAATATTTAGAATTTTACCAATGGAATCCCATTAAGGTATTTAGCAAAAACAATACTGAGATAATTATGCTTACTTCAAAATGTTCTCATTTTAATATCTAAATATTAAACTTTATTCAATAGATTTTTCATACTTTCTTCAGCACGCGGTAAACAATTCCATTTAAATACTATGAGAAGGAAATAATACTTTCCAATGCTAAATTAAAAGGTTGGAACTACCTTGGATGCCTAATACAGCAGAAATTTTCTTTGCTATTAATTTAAAATTAATGAAATACAGCTCATTTAAGAAAAACTGCTTTGGATTATTTAAAATATAGCATTGGAAGTTTAGTAGAATATATTTACTTTAGTACACATCAACACTGGGGAATTTATGGAAGGTGGGGAGAACAAACTCAATGCTATGTTTGCAATTAGGAGCATCCTTAGTAAAGATAAATAAATAACCTTCAGACAACCAGATGTTGAACAGGGTTTTTGGGTTTTTTTCACAAATTAGGAGCAACCTCAATTAAGCTGATATTCTCATGTCAGTAAATGTCTCGTTAATTGGTGATACCCAAATAAGTTTTGTCTCCATTTTTCTACCAGTTAAATACTTGATCTAATAACCACATACTGGAAGAATCATATAAATAAATTTATTGGATGGTAATAACACCCGTGTTTTTATATACATGTACATATATTTGTGTATATGTACATGTACTTGTGTGTATTTGTGCGTGTGTGTGTGTGTGGGAGAGAGAGTGTTTCTTGCATCTGATCCAGTGCTAGCACTGAAAAGAGTGGTGAACGAGTTTCCCCATGCTTGCTGTTCTCAAGAGCTTAGCATCTAACAGGAAATTTAGAGTTACTAAGAACTTAATGGGGTTATGCACAGCTAAAGAGTCTTATAAAGCAGAAGTATACATTTTCTGGGATAAGGGAAGTATTTTAAGTTGAAGCTAAAAATGAAGGATTAGTGGAACAAACCAGAAAAAAGAGCGCATGAGCGTGTTGGTGATGGGATAAGAGGTTGTATGTAGAGGGTGTGATTGTCATGAGAGCACACTGTATCCTTAAGGAACAGAAACTATTTGAGTATGGCTATCGTTTAGATTTACGATTTTGGAGGGATGATGGTAGAGAAGTAGACATGAGACAGATCCAGAACAGGAAGTTCATTGTGAGCCACATGAAAGGAATTCAACCTTGTATTAAGTGCAAGAGAGGCCTTCAAATGATTTTGTGGCAAGGAACATAATCTCATTCGCATTTCAAACAATGTTGGCTAGGATGTAGGGAATGGACCAGAAAGGAATAAGGTTAGGCAATGGGACATTAGTTAATTATGAGTTGCTATAAAAGTTCAGGAAGTTGGTGACTTGGACTAGGTTGGGCTTCACCATTTTCTCATTATGAAGGAATAGGCAAATGGCCTTATTTCCTTATCTTAAAATGGGAATAAAAATAGTGCTTATTAAAAAATAGTGCTTACTTTATTAATTTGCTGTAAACCTTAAAGGTGATAGTTATAAAGAATTTAGAGAAGTCCTAGACGTGTAGTATGTGATTTTAGATATTAGCTTTATCTATTTGTTACCGAATAGATTTTGGGAGATGAGAGGAGTCATACATAGTCATACATCGAACAGGCACTGGGTGGAAAATGCTAGAGAAGAGATACTTTGGGAGAAAGTATTAACAATGACATTCTGAGCATGTGAACTTTTAG
Organism: Galeopterus variegatus; assembly: GCF_000696425.1. Classification (NCBI taxonomy): domain Eukaryota; kingdom Metazoa; phylum Chordata; class Mammalia; order Dermoptera; family Cynocephalidae; genus Galeopterus; species Galeopterus variegatus. The sequence goes on from NW_007727632.1 coordinate 9,053, forward strand.
AAATAAAATAAACATCCAGTAGAAATACCAACTAGTCTGCTGGATATAAGAATTTATAACTAAGAGCAAAAATCAGCAATAAATACACATATTAGGCATTTATCAGCATACATTTCCGATAAAGAGTGAAGGACTAACATGCACATTAGAATCAGACAGACCTGGATATAAATTCCTGCTGTTACTTCCTAGCCGTCCTTGGGAAACTCTTTTTAATCTCAGTCTTCTTATTTTCAAAGTGTGATTAGGGTAGTTTCAAATGAGATAAAGTATTTGAAATGGCATGCACCAATTAATATTATCACTGGCAATCTGTTTCCAGGGATTTTGCCTGTTTGTCCTTGACACAGGGGATTCTGTCCTCACTAACACTGAGTAGACACCAGCCAATTAATTGCAGATGTAACTTTACAATGCTTTGCCTCATGTCTAAACTATACCCTTGCTTCCTACCCCAGCAACTGAGGTTTCAAGAAATAGCACAATGTGCCTGCATATACAACCAGTAAGTACAGGGACTTATATTTATCTTCCTTCCTTCTCCAGATAAACATCCTGAAAAGTAATTTGGTGGTATCAAGCAATCAGTGTTTGTTGCTACCAAACAGTGACCAGTTAAACAACACATCATCAACTTGGTTCACTTCCTGTCAAAGAAGGAAAATCCAGGCAAGCATTTTCCCCTAAGTGTCCCTAGTATGGGGTATTATCACTAGATAACACACTAATCCAATGACAATAAGAATGTGTTGTTTGTGTTTAGTGGGGGGTGAAAACTACAGTGACATCATAATTACCAAGATTTTTACTGTGTGATGAACTGGGTTGAAGTGCCTAGAGGAGGTGCATCAATGGATTATGGTGATAAGATTGAAATGTTATGTGTAAATAATAATGGTTTTGGAATAGACTGATCTTACTATTAATACCCTGTTAAAAAGAAAATAAGAGCCAAGCACTAACTCAGCACACTGTGCATGCCTGAAGACTGTTATGGCAATGATTAAAGATACTATAAACTCCTTTCTATGGTCTGAATGTCAGTCCTCTCCAAAGCTCATATAGACACTTGATCCTTAATGTGGCACCAATACTGAAAGGTGATTCCATGTTGAAAGTGGGCATTTGGGAGATGATTTAATCATTAAGACTATGTCCTCATCAATGAATTAATCCATTCATAAACTAAATGTATTAATGAATGAGTGGAGTGGCACTGGTGGCTTATAAGGGGAGCAAATAAGCACTTTAACACCCATTTCCACTGTTGTCATATAATATCCTTCTCTGACTTGGGACTCTACAGAGAGTCCCCACCAAGAAGAAGGCTCTTACCAGATGCACCCTTCAACCTTGAACTTTCTAGTCTCAAAAACTTTAAGAAATTTTGTATCTTTATAAATTACCTAGTTTCAGGTATTTTCTTATAAGCAATAGAAAATGGATTAATATGGAAAATTGGTAATGGCAATTGGTGTGTTATTCTTAAGGAATACCTGAAAATGTGGAAGCAGCTTTGGAACTGAGTAATTGGCAGAGCCTGGAAGAATATGGAGGAACAGGATACAAAAAGCCTAGATTATCATGAGGGCTTAGAAGACAAAATGGTGAGGGAAAGTTTGAAACTTCTTAGAGTTTGGTTAAGTGGTGGTGACAAAAAATGCTGATAGAAATATGGACTTTGGAGATCATTTGAGGCAGTCCCAGATGGAAATGAGGAGCTTATTGGAAATTGGAGCAAAGTCCATCCTTCTTATACAGTTGCAAAGAACTTGGCTTGATTGTGTCCATGCCAAAGGACTTTATGGAATGTGAAACTTAAGAATGATGAATTAGAATATTTGGCAGGAGAAATATCTAAGCAGCCAAGCAGCTGCTTAGATATTTCTTGATACTAATCAGTGACAGAAAATGAAACAATATGCTCCTATAGTTGCATTTTGAGCTGTTCAATATAAGGCCCAGGATCTACTTGTAACTTGGCATAGCTGAAGAGAAAACTGAAAGAACAGTCTCAAAACATCTCATATATGAAGATTAGAATGAGAAGAGATTGAGATCCAGGTCCTGGAAGCTGATTATTATTCGATAGTTTTAAAAACTGCCCTGGGGCATAAGTTGCTACACAGAATTATCTGATTAAACTCAGGATTCTTGGTACAGATAGCCTCTGAGACCAGTCTTTGAGGCTTTTTCTACTTCAGCAGGGATCTTAGGTCTTTCCGTTTCTCCATCTTCCGTTTTAAGCTTGTCTATAGCTTAGCGTATTGCTCGCATGAATCTATCAGCTTCCTCTTAATTGCTTACCATTGACTTTTTAATAACCTTAGCAGCACTCTTATGTTTAAACTTCATCACATACTATCCCAAGTAATGTCAGTTAGGGAGAACTTTGAAGCTTTTTGTTTCACAACCTGCCTCTCTCTTTGGGAAAAACTCTTTGCCACTTTTCTGGAGTTGGGGTAGGAGACAGTGGTTTACTTTCGTCAGAGTCACCTGCTTTCTTTATGAGTGGAGGCCTGGATGAAATTAGTAGGCTCTGATCTCCTTGGTTTGCTCCTGCCAATCTGAAACTCCACCTTACAAAGGAGATGGATGAGGCTGGTTGGGGCTTCCATACTGTTTGCCTGCTGTGCCCGGGGTAGAGTTTTGGCTTTGGAGAGGGGCTGGGCAAGAAAGAGACCCCCAGACTTCCCAGATGCTTTTCCCAGGAATAGAACTGCAACACGGGATGGATTTGGGAGGGGGTGTAAAACACTGGTGGCCTGACTTTTCCAAAGACATACCACAATCTCTGACCCAGAGCTCATAGGAGAGAGAACCCTGTGTTCATATCGGTACCCGCCTGGGGTGGAGCTTTCATTTTGCTGAGATAGAAGGGGACAGGGAGGAGTGATTTGTAATTAAAATGTCACAGACTCACTGTTGTTCTCAAAATTTAGATTTTCTTGAATAACTTTTTCTTCTTTTGCTGTATGCCTTTAGGACAATTTCTAGACTTTATTTTTTAAATTTTCCCTAATTGTGTTTGTTTCGTTGGGGAGTAGTTCACTGGAGCTCCTCATACTTCCATTTACAAAGTCATCTTGCCTTTTCTTGACTGTTTGATTATTTTGCCAAAATTAATTGGAAATATTTTATGCCACTTTGTCTTATCAATGCTCTTGTTGCTGCTTTTGATGCTGCAATAAATTTTTTAAGCAACTATTTTTTCTTATTTCTTCCACGTTTCCTTTCTTTTTTCTCTGTTACTCTTGCGTTTACTCTGAAGGCTATAGCTGCACCCTGTGTACCTCCCAGGGACCACAGTAGGTTAGGCTGACTTCCGAGCCAGTAACAGCTTCATTCTGACCATTGTATCTTTGCAATGAGGCTGAGTCTTTAGAATGTACTCTGTCTCTGCCTCCTATTCAGTCTATTTCTAGGTTAGGTTACTCTCTCAGAGCCCTGAAAGGGCTTATTAATATTTGCATATCACTTGGAGAAATAGTAAATAGTTTCAGGCAGAGAGCCATTTAGAAGTGTGCCCTTTTAGAGAGCATGCTCCTCATTTGCCTAAGGTCTTTTCTTGCCCACTTCTTTTAAGCTTTACTCTTTCACTTCTGCCTGATGGAGTTAAGATACATATTTGCATACATCAAAGTCTGAATATATCATGATAAACTGCACTTTCAATTTCATTAACTTTCTCCTCCTCCTGTTATGAGTTGTACATTATACTTTTTAAAGTTAATGTATCATTAGTAGCTGCTATAGACTAATTAGCTGATAACTTTCAATGGTTTAGAACAATTAGGGCTCCAATCAGTGCAGGTTCCACAGTCATAAACTGGAAAAAAAACAGCATTCTGCCAAAGAGGGCACATGGATTCCCAAGGGGTCAACAGCCATAACGATTACAGCTCAAACAGCAACATATGAATAACCTGCCAAATATGAATAACCTCAATGTGGAGACCAGTCAATATTTAAAATCATTGCATCTTCCTCTCAGACTTCCTTCTTTTTGTATTCTTTAGTTTTAAATTACCTTGGGTATTCACATTGATTTCTATTTAGGGTTTTTTTTCCCTCCCAACACAGCCACTCTTAGACCATTTTCCTTTCCTTATCCCTCCATGACCATCAATTGAAAATGCTTCACTTATGCTCTTTGATAATTATCCAAAGAAACTCTTTTAATGGAAAGAATTACTACTGGTTTAAATTATTTAATAGGACATTTAGAAAATAAGTTTAGATTTTAACAAAGAATTCTCCTAAAATTCCTTGGAATAGTACATATGATTATCATATTTTTATTTTATTTTAGTCATTTACATTTGCTAAAATCTGTAGATTAGTCCTTTTCAAGCAGAAAAACAAGAATAGGTTTATATGCACCCACAAAAAGATGGCAGAATGTGGTTCTCTTGTTCTGTGTACCAGAGAGTGTTGCCTAGGAGTCGAATATTGGGACAGGGTATGACAAAGAGTGGTGCCTCAGACATCCTTCACTGACATGTGGTCAGTATCTACTCACACTCCATTTTCTCTTAACTTGTTTTTCTCTTGGAATATTTCTCATTCTTCATGGTTTCTGAAGAACTTTAACTCTGTACACACAGCCTTAGGTTCAGAGACATCCATGGCTACAATCTCATGTTTTAATGATAAGGTTGTCTGTACCGTTTCAGATCCACATGTTAACCAGACTGGCTTCATTGTCTGTACTGGCCCATTTCAGACCACTACTTATTTTAAATAAAATGTATTCATCATTTGATTTTAACACATCGTTAGCAATTTTTTGTGACTTTCAGGGCTAAGAATGTTATGAATTTCCATTCCTATTTCAAACATCTTTTATCTCACCTTTAGAAATTGCCTGAACTAATGGTCATAGAGAGAAAAGAAGCAAAGTGGAATAATAGGAAAAATAAGATTGTCATAATTACTGAGTCCTCATACTAGATTGGCCACTAACTATCATATAAACATGTGGTAATAATTTGCATCTCATATTTTCCTTTCTCCATCTATGATGTGTTCTCAGAGAGTTGTTAAAAAATCAAATCTGAAAGTGCACGTGGAACTATAAAATACATATTAGGATATTATTACTATACTGTTTTCTGGTAAATATTGTGATGGAATTAAGTTTAGTCAATCTTGAAAATGAAATCACTAGTTCTGATAATGTGCCAAATTAATTTCTCAGTAAGACAATAGGTCTTTCCAACTATACAAATTAAGAGAATATTAAATGTAAGATAACAAACACCAGTAATCGAAGGTAAGTTATAGAAAAGTCATGTTTAGAAACTAAGAACAAGAATAACAATGACTGAAAAAAGAATGTTCTAGAATCAAAGTACAAGCATAAAAATAGAAATATTTAAAAATAAATCAAGCATTAAATGGAGACAAGGGACTGAGGATTTAACTCTCTCTTTGATCATTAGCAGTGGTTTGTTCAAAATACCATGGTCAAGGAAAAAAAAAAAAATCAAGAATTAACTGCAATATTACTTTCCTGTGTGCTAATACGTGCCATAGTCAGAAAATAAAAACAAATCAAAACAACAACATACAGCTATGCTTAAGTACTGGCATATTGATTGTATTAAAAGGAACAGATACTCTCATTTTGTAGGTTACATTTTGACATAGACTTTGAGTGTTCTGTATAAACACAAGTATAAAACTAATTCTAAACTCAGCACAATACACAGCTGCTTATCAAGAGCACAGTATTTTTCTGTTATTGTTGAGATGGCTTTTAAAATTTACTTTCTCTTCTTAAAAATTTCATGATTCCAAACATTGTTTTCAGCCCAAGTTAATACAGAAGACAAAACTCCAAATTAAGTAAGGACCCCTAATTTTGGTGATTCAATATTATTATCAATAAAGCCATGTATCTTTTCTTCCCAGAAACAGACTAAATATTTTTATGTGGATATTACCTACCTACTATGTCATTAAGTTAGGCTTCAAGGAAGCTTTCTGACGTGTCTTTAATCTTCTTACATATATGTGATAAGCTTATTTCTCTCTCTTTTTTTTTTTTTTTTTTTTTTGGGAGGAAACTAAATATATCAAGAGCCTTTCATTTCACATTTGTGTCATGTCAACCAAAGGAGAAAAATAGTTCAGCATCCCCAATTAGTTTTTGGCGTAAAAATATTGACAGAAAAAAATGCAGTAAAATATATTCATTTAATTTTAACTTTTAAATAATTTGTTATTCCCCAAGCTTTTAACATTGTATTTTATGCAATCCTTTTGTATTTTCTTTCCTATTTCCTTTTAAATATCCTTTTATTCTTTATCCTTTACTTCTCATTTACTCATCAGTTTATCAATATTTCCTTTGTCTAATATCTTTATTCAGAAATATTTGAAATATATTTAAAAATCAACACTACATATAATTATAGATATTCATAGATAATTTCAAAATATCAAATTACACACAACTGTCATAAGCACATAATTTATATTACTTACTCATGAGCTGTTTTACTTTTTGCTTTTATAGATATTAAATATGATTTTACAGACATATAAAAGGTAAAACAGAATAATGTTTTGAAATCTTAAAATGAAAATAGAGAGGAAAGGAGTTATAATTGATATACTTTCATACACATACATACATAACTGGTACAAGCTGTACCAGTTAATAGTAAAGGCACTGCTGTAATAACTGTTAAGTTTATGTGAATTTCTCCTTGTGCATATTAATAACACTATCATTTCAAAATACTGTGGTATATTCTTGGCCATCCAATAAGCTTATTTTCCATGTAGCTTCATGGGGTTATAGAAACAAGCAGAATAGAATGCTCACCTTCTTGAATCAGAACAGAACCCTTTATTTCATAAGGGTCCTTGTCTGAGTACAGGAGTAGACTGCTATAGATTTTAGCAGCATTTCTGCTGTTTCATGTCATGAGTGTGTGTACTCTCCCATAAGTATTTCTTATAATGACTTAGTAGCTTCGTAACTTCATCTTTTATTTGAATCCGTCAGTCAAGATTTATTCCCTTTGATGTTCTCAGCTAGGATTTACACTATCTGAATATATTTTAACTCACTGGATGTTGTTCTGATTTACATAGTATCAATGCTTGCACATATGGTAACTTTTGTAGAATTAGAAAAAGTCCCACCTCACTCCTTAGATGTTGGTCTTGACAAAAAGTATTAGTAAAAGACACGAATCAGTGTCAATTAGTTGTTGCTGTGAAACAAAACACCTGAAAGTCTATGGTTTAAAACGTCACCAATTCATTTATTGTGGTTTGGTAGGTTGGATGGGAAATTCCTCAGCTGGCTTGTCTGGGCTTTCTTTTGAGAGTTTAACTGGCATTTCACTGGCAGGTCAGCTGGAGTGGAAAGTTCAAAATGGTCTCTCTCACCTGTCTAATAACTAGTGCTGGATATTGCCTAGGATGACCTACCTCACCTTCATGTACCCTCGCTTCTCCAAGAGCCAAAACTGGCTTCCATATACGGTGATCTCAGGGTACAATCCAAGGTGGCAAAGTTAAAATCTGCAAAGTCTATTGAGGCCTATGTACCATAAGTCACAAAATGTCACTTCTGTTACTTTCTACATTGGCCAAAGCAATATACAAGGCCAGCCAAGATTCAAGGTGAGGAAAATGGACTTAACCTTTTAATGGGATGAACAGCAAAATTATGTTGCTGCATTTTAAAATGTATAACAATGCTTCTGTGGGCTGACACAGCATTGTGTTCCCTTAAAAAAAAAAAAAAAATGCTTCCTCTTCCAAATGCACCCAACCATACAGTAGAATACAAGAATGAAAAGTAGAGAGAGGCTGAGCTCAGTCCTGACTGCCCTCTTGGCTGGACATCTTTGTTCAATGTCCAATCTACACTACTGTATGTAATAGCGCAGCATGTTCCCTTCATTTAATTCCCGAGAGTCTTGATGGATATTGTTAAGACATTTTTAGGAGGAAGACATCTAAAGAACAAGAGAAGTCTAGTACAAAACTCATTTGGGTACAAGAGAGATGATAAATTACCTTTATGTTGAGCTAATCTAAAAATGTTTGGAATAGTATATATATTTATAGGTATCAAATTTTCTTTAGAAGTTCAACGTAGACCAATGAAAAGGGCATTCCAACTATGCTAAATAACCAGCAATGGAAATAACTGAAGCTGTTAAATCTTGTAAAAAAGAACCTCAAGTGACTATGTAATTACACGGTTTCACCTACATGAAACACCGTCATTAGCAAAAGTGGTTAGACTAATCTGTGTCACACCACAGATTACTAGGAATGCAAAGTGATTACACGTACAGTATTTAGCACAGTACTTGTGAACTAAATGAATTAATTAATGTGGAATTCCTTAGGAACACTGATTTTTATTCAGTGTTTTATCATATAGTGTAAGCTTTACATAGATTAATTATTTGACGATTATTAGGGGAAGGTGGAAGTTTCTTAACACTGTCACATAAGTGATTCAAAGAATAAAGTCATTTGTTATGAATGATGGAGGAAAAACAAATTTATATTTATATTTGTACATGCAATAAATTTCTCAAGAACAAACAAGAATGAACAAGTTGTTAACTTTACAGAGGAAACAGGGTGTCTGGGGAACAGGGAAATAAAGACAAAGTGTTTACATGTAGCTTTTAGAAACTTTTGCATTTTGTACCATGAGCATGTATTATCTAAACACACACACACACAATTTATTAAAGTTGTGCTGAGATTGTGTGGTGGGGAGAAAAGAACAATTGCACTACATTTTGCCAAGTATTTTATCTCCTGCATTTTCTCATTTATACCTATTCAACTCAAGAAAATTCAAATGTTTCCTTTACTTTTGAGTAAAAGATAAAACTTGCCAATGTGCAAAAGAATATGAACTTGAAATCCCCCCTGCCTCAGCTAATGATGGAAGGTTTCTGCTGAGTCATTACATCTTCTTATTCTATCTTATGAATTTTGGCCCAGTTGGAAACCCAGTGGGCAGTCATGGGATAATGTTTTTCTATGCATAAAGCTAATTGGCATGTACACAGCTTTACTCTGTGACCCTGGCCTCATTAGAACCAATCTCTAATCACCTTAGTGTGTTGGTTACTGCTTAGTAAGTGGAGCTCTGCCTTCTAATACAGAGAATTAAGGTAAAGAAATAGCAATTCTTGACTTTCAGATGGGAAAGAAATGGCGAGACCTCAGGTAAGACTAGGTTTTTCCAATTTAAAATTATTTCCCTATAACTAGCTGTATTAGTCCATTTTTGTTGCTTATAACAAAATACCTGAAATTTATTGCTTACAGTTTGAGGTTGGGAAGGCCAAAGTCCATCTGCTGGTGGTGACAGTGACCCAGGTGTCTCACATTGCAAGATGGTAGAAGCGAGAGAGAGAGAGAGAGAGAGAGAGAGAGAGAGAGAGAGAGAGAGAGAGAGAGAGACTCTCCTCTTCATTTAAAGCCCTCAGAACCATGACCCTGACCACAATTTTTAATCGATTCACTACTGCTTGGTCCTACAATCCAATCACCTCTTCAAGGCACCATCTTTCAATTACCATAATAGGATTTTCCGCCCTCTTAACAGTCACAGTGGGGGCCAAGTTTCTAACACAGAAAAACCTGGGGGACACAATTCAAGCTTCAGTGAGTTTTGGGGGGACATAATTCAATCCACTGCATTCCACCCCAGCCCCCCAAAACTCAAGTCCTTTTCATATTGTAGAGCTAGGGCTATGTCTGGAGCTCACAGACCCCTCAAGCCCACTGTCCAGACTGGGTCACAAACCCTTCACACGCAGATCTATGAGCTAGGTAAACAGATAAAAGGTCCTTGGAGCCGTGGTTGAAAAAGGAGTAGTCTTTATTTCTGCATACAAATGTCTAGGAGCTAGGCAGTCTAAAGAGAAACTCAAAACTCAACTTCTACTGGCAAAGTTCAAAGAGAAACTGAGCAGCTACCAGCAAAGTAAACATGCTCTCTTTTTAGACTGGAGCTCTCTGCCAGCCAGCAGTTCAGGGCCGCTGGTCCACATAATTCTCCAACATACAATAGTAACAAAACTAAAAAGATACATTGGTGCGCATGCACACTAACTCCACCCGCACACACAATTTATTTACAAAGAATGTGCTGCACCACACCCACCTAGACCTGAGGCAAGGGGGCCTGATTAAACTATTCTATTTTCCCAACACACATACAGATACTTTCATTTCATCCCCAAAGAATTAATTTGTTTCAACTCAAAAGTCCTATGCTCAAAATCCCATCAGTGAAATAAATATACGTTACCTACTTCCAAGATACAATGGTGGGACAAATATAGGGTACATACTCCCATTCCAAAAGGGAGATATAGGCCAAAGGAAAGTTGTAACAGGTCCCATAAAAGTCCAAAACCCAGCAGGGCAGGCATCAAATTTCAAAGATGGTGAATCACACACCTTGACTCCATGTTCTACTTTCTCTGCATGCTGGTGTGGGGATTTGGGTCCCCAAGTACTTGGGCAGCTCCACTCTTATGGCTTTCCTGGTCTCACACCACACTTCAGCTCTCCCAGGCTGGGGTTCCACTTTGGTAGCTCCACAGGTCTGGGGTCTCCATGGCCGTCCTGCTCTCAAAGCTCCACTAGGCATGGCACAGATGGGGTTTCTCTGCTGCAACTCTGACTCCACATTTCCGCTTGGCATTGCTCTACTGAGAGCTGTCTGTGGTGACTCCACCCATGAGATAGATCTTTTCCTGGGCTCCCAGGCTTTTCTATACAACTTTTGAAATTGCAGTGGAGGCTCTGAAGCCTTCCTAGCTCTGGCATTCTGTGAGCCTATAAACCCAACACCACGTGGACACCACCAAGCCTTCTGGCTTGTGTTTTCCACACCTGGGCCCAGTTTAGCCATAGCTGGAGCAGCCAAAACAGCTGGGGTGGTGGTGTGGGCAGCAGCTTCCCAAGGTCGCCCTTGGCAGCAAGCCCATGGAGGGTACCTCAGGCCTGTTCCCCAAGACCATTTTGTCTCCCTAGGTCTTTGGGCCTGAAATAGATGGGTTGGCCTTAGAGGCTTCTGCAATGCCCTCAGGGCTTTTACCCCCTTCCCCTGATAATCTTTTTCTTTTGTACTAATCTTCTTAGCTAATGTTCACTGGGCTGCACCACTATGTGATCTCTGCTTCTCTACCATATGGCCAGCCTATAGATTTTCTAAATTTTTACACTCTGCTTCTCTTTTAAATTCTGTCTTTATGCCATGTTTTTGCTGCCGTATCTCAGTGTAGGCTGTTACAAGTAGCCATGCAGCTTCCTTAATGCTTTGCTGCTTAGAAATTTCTTCCACCAAATGCTCTGGTTCACAACTTCTGAGTTCCAACTTCCACAGAGTCCTAGGGCATGGACACAATGCAGCCAACTTCTTTGCCAGTTCACAGCAAGGGTGATCTTTGCCCAATTTTCTGAAAAACTCCTTATTTCTATCTAAAACCTCCTTAGAATGGTCTTTACAGTCCATATTTCTACCAGCATTCTGGCCACCACCATTTAACCAGTCTCTAAAATTTACCCTGGTTTTCTTGTCTTCTGAACTTTCACCAGCATCTAGGCTTTTTCTAGCCTGTTCCTCTAAATTCCTCCAGCCTCTCCTCAACACCCAGTTTCACAGCTGCTTCCACATTTTTCAAGTACTTGTTATAAGCAACACCCCTCTTCCCTGATACTGATTTTCTGTATTAGTCCATTTTTGTTGCATATAACAAAATGCCCACAACTGGGTGATTTATAAAGAAAACAAAATTTATTGCTTACAGTTCCTGAGGCTGGGAAGTCCAAAGTCGATCTGGTGGTGGCAACAGTGACCCAGGTGTCTCACATTGCAAGATGGTGGAAGCAAAGAGAAACAGACTCTCCTCTTCTTTTAAAGCCCTCAGAACCACGCCCCTGATCACCATTTTTAATCCATTCACTAAGGCATGGTCCTACAATCCAATCACCTCTTCAAGCTCCACCTTTCAATTACCATAATAGGATTTCCCATCCTTTTAACAGTCACAGTGGGGGCTAAGTTTCTATTGCTGCGCTTCCAGCGCCGCACTCTCCTGAGTGCGCCACGGGGCTGGCCCCTGACCACCATTTTTAATCCATTCACTACTGCACAGTCCTTCAATCCAATCACCTCTTCAAGGCTAACACCTTTCAATTACCATAATAGGATTTCCCACCCTCTTAACAGTCACAGTGGGGGCTAAGTTTCTAATACATAAAATGTGGGGGATACAATTCAAGCTTCAGTGAGTTTTGGGGGTATAGGGAAAATAAAGATAAATGGTCAGGATCCCTCAGGGTTCAGAATCTGGCCAACCATTTGATATAAATATGCACGTGGGCCCAGGTATTCCTTGGTATTGTCTAATGTAATTCTGCATATGCATCCAGGTGTTTCTGGGTTGTCTGACTTACACCCAGGTGTCCTAGGTTATCAGACTTAAGTATAAAGGATGAGTGGCTCTGATCCACAGGGGACACCCCCACCCCTGGGATGCTCTGGGGTGAGGGTTTATAGGGAGGCCGCTATTGCTGCTGGAGGCTGTTGCTGCCGGCTGTTGCTGCCAGGGCCCCCAGGACCTTCTGGGAGGCCACCACCATTGCTACTAGACGCTGCTGTAAGGTGCTGCTGATGAAGCTGAGAACTGAGCTCAAGTCATCGGCCAATGGCTCCTGGGATCTTTCCCAATTACCCAGCTCGTGGACCTGCATGTGAGGGGTCTGGTGACCCAGTCTCTTCAATGGGCTTGAAGGGTCTGTGAGATCTAGCCCTAGCAAAGCAGGGGACACAATTCAATCCACTACACTAGCTCAATTGGTTATTAAAAGAATGTAAAGCTACAGGACTATTCCAGTTGTCAGGTTACAGCAATAGCTATGTTAATTGTCCACACTAGGTGATTGGGAATGTTCCTGGGAGCCATTGGCAGATGACACAAGCTCAGTACTCAGTAGTAGCAGCAGCTTACAGCAGCAGTAACAGCAGAAGCAGCTGTGACGGTGGCCTCTCGGGGCATCCCTGGGGCACTAACAGCAACAGCTTGTACCAATAGCCTCCAGCAGCAATAGCAGCCACCGCCTATCCCCCCCCCACCCCAAACCATCCTGGGGGTTGGGGGCCCTATAGATCAGAGCCAGTCACCCTTTACACTTAAGTCCATAACCCAGCACACCTGGGTGCATATGCACACTTACATTAGATAATAACAAAGGAACACCTGGGCATACATGCATATTTACATCAAATGATCAGCAAGATTCTGAACACCTGAAGGGCCCTGACCATTTTCCTATATTTTACAAAAAAATAAAAAATAAAATAAAATAAAATCTATAAAAGGCTGCTCTGCAGAAAGATAGAAGAAAATCAGTATCCTCTGGTTAGCACCCACTTCAAGGATTTATTAGTATCCAGTTAGAGAGGCTTAAACTTCAGTTTTCTGTTCTGGATTCCTTATTAATCCAAATTTACTCTGTTTTTAATCAACTAGCTCAATATCTGCTTGCTGATTAAATGGATGTTTTGAACAGACTATTAACAATAGAGATAAAGTATCATTCATGCTAACAAATTACATACTCTACCGTGAATGTTGATGACCACATATCATCACACTTTCTAAATATACAGATTATTTCTGAAAAGGCTGAAGTTGTTCACATATGCATACCACAGATTCAACAGTATAAATATCTCAGTTGTCATGTTTATCATAATCAATACCTAAAGCCTTTGTGAAGACAAGAGGATTCAGAAACATTATTTTTTCTATGTTCACACATCAGAGTTCAGTATCTGTGGCGAATCAAGCCCACTAACTCTTTATGAAAGGATGAGAGCTATAATGTACAATGTTAAAAAATTAATCACGGTGATAGAATTTAGGAGTATTTTGTCTAGTCCTTTTCCTGTCTGCACATGTATAAATGTAGCTGGTAATGTGGGTGGTGGTGCTGGTGATGGGAATGGTGGCAGCAAATGTGGTAGTGAAAATGGGTGTCATTTTGGCAAGACTCATAATTTCACTCAATAATATTAAGCACCTTACTTGCCACTTGCAACTAAGCATGTGGTGAAATAGCAGATGTACGTCCAGTGGCAATGGAATAAAGCAATTGGAAGGACAGATGTGACATCAGCCTGGAGCCTTGCATTACACAATGCCAATTCTACAACAGCCCTGGGTTTGAGTCCTACTGCCGCCTTTTACCAGCTGTGGGATCTTGAAGGCCCTTCATCTATGTCAAAGGATTGTTGTGGTTATTAAATGAGATAAAACACATAGAATGCTTAGATTAGTATCTGGCTTGATAAATATTAGCATTTTTTATCTTATTGCACAATAATCACAAACACCATTTCAAAGGTTTCACATCATTATCTTGAATGAATATACCATAATTGGCTTAACTATCTCTTTACTATTAGTTTACAAAATGTTTATAATTCTGTTACTTTGATGAAAATTTGTTTACATTGTCTACCATTTGATGATTTCTATGAAGTTACAGAATCTGTTAAATCTCCTATTGCCTATTGTCTTCTAGCGAATACAGGCGAGTACCCATGTCTTAACTTTCATCAATTTCGAGTTTTCATTTTGTTAACTTATTTTCTTCTTTTTATTTCATCCTTAGGTTTACAAAGTTAGGTTCTCCATAATCAGCAATGGCATACCATCAACATCAGTATGTTGCTGTTCTCATTTTATTTAATTACATGTATTAACTTTCATCTGCTCCTCCTCCCTGGGAACTCACATTTTAATGTGTCACTACATAAAAATATTTCCTTTAAAAATAGTCTGTATACATACATATGTTTTGTGCTATAAATCTTGCCCACTTATTTTTTCACTTAGTGCTATTTTTAAGATCTACGTATATTGCTATATTTATATTTTGTTAGCTTCTGACTGCTTCATATTCCCTATTCCGTGGTTGGAGACATATTTCTTCAGTTACAGATGCCTGGGTTGCCCCAGACTCTGACTCCACAACAATGTTTTGATAAACACCCACAGAAGATATTTTCTGAGAGTTTTAACCAGTAGTGGTATTGCTAGATTCTAGGGTTTTACACACTAATTTTCCTAAGTCATTCCATAAATATTATTCTCAAGAGTGAATATAGTACTTTGTATTCTGATCAATAGGCTATGAAATTTCTTCTTTGTCCATATCCTTAGCAATACTCTATATTATTAAAGTTTCTAAATATTGCAAAATGAAAAAATGTAGAGCTGGTGGTTTTAATTTACGTTTCTCTCATTACTTGTGAAGTTGGGCATCATTTCATTTTTATTCACAGCCATTTAGGTTTCTGTCACTGTAAATCAACTTTTCATATCTTATTACCTGTTTTTCTATTGTTCTTATTGATTACAGAATACTCTGATACACATTAAATATTGGATCCCTACTATTTGCAGATGTCACAAGTATTTTCTCATTCTCACTCCTTTAAAAATTTATAGCATACTGAGTTAAAAATAAAACTCTAATGTAATCAAACCCATTAGTATTTTTTGCCTTTATTATATGTGTTTATGAGATATTTTTTAAAAAATCTCCTATTTCTTCAGTTATATATGTGTCTTTGGTTTTTCTATTTGCTGCATTGTTTTAAGTTTTATTTTTAGGTCATGGATTCATTTTGGAGTTTGTTTTTTTTTTATTTGTCTATGTTAAAAAAATATATTTTCTTTAAATGGGATCAGTTTTTCATCACTATCCACTAATTCATCCTTGCCCCATGCTAACTAATGATCTTATGCCTATTCTCATGCAAGTACCTCTGTTTTAGGCTTTCTCTTCAACTTCATTATGTTAGCTTCTTCCTGTGTTTCTATAACACTTCTTATTCTACAGCTATGCAGTCTGTCCTATCTGGAAGAACTAGTCCCTCCTATTTGCTTTTCTTTCCTAGTTATTTTTGTATTGTTATTCTTTTATAAATTTTAGATTCAGTTTGCCAAGATCTTTGAAAACTACTTGCTAAAATTTGAAATAGAATTGATCAAATTTATAAAATAGGGGCTGAGCCCGTGGCGCACTCGGGAGAGAGCGGCGCAGCAGCGCTCCCGCTGCGGGTTCGGATCCTATATAGGGATGGCTGGTGCAATGCGTTCACTGGCTGAGCGCAGTGCGGCTGGTCACACACACAAAAAAAGGACAAAAATAAAATAAAATAAATAAAATAAATAAAATAGAATAAAATAGAATAAAATAAAATAAAATAAATAAAATAAAATAAAAAAGACAAAACTATCATCTTAAAATTAATACTTCCCATTAATATGACATTTTTCTATTCCTTTCAGTTTTTATAAGACATAACTTTTTCTCAGTAAAGTGTGTTATGTCTTCACTTCTTTGATTAATTTATAGATATAACTTACAGTAGAAATCGAGGTGACGTATCTTACATTTTCTAATTATGGTATATAAACAGTGTCAATATAATTTAATCTTCTATCTAGCAAGTTTCCTAAAGTAGATTGTTAGTTCAAAATATTTGTTGTTAAATCTCTTAGATTTTTATTGGGGGGCTGGTGACTATATCACTTAAAGAAGACATTTTGGTCTTTTTTCTTCTTGTTTTTATATTTCTCTTATCTATTTATTCCTGGGTTAACTCCAGGATAACTGTTATCATCAGATAACTTAAAATATACTTTTGATTATTAGTATTTTATTTAGAATTATTATACCTATAGTTAATAGTACTATAATCCTAATTATACTATCCTTATGCAGTACTACAATTAAGATCATAATAACCACATGAAATAAATGTAACTTTGGTCTAGTTTGCATTTCTCAAAAAGCAAAGCCCAGGAAGAGGAGGGCATTTAGGTAGGACATTTGAGAAGAGATCCCAGAGTAGGGAGAGTAAGACAAGAGGAAAAGCTGAAATAAGGGTTTGTTTCAAAGCTGCTGCTGTGGGAAAGTTGGACCAGTTCTGCTCTAGGCCCTCTGAGAGGTACACAGAATGCCTTCTAGAAATATCTACCTTCAGGATGGTCAGCTGCAGTGTCAATCTGCCAGATCCCTTCTCTCATGGATAGAGGCTTGGCTCTGGGGCATTAACTCCCCAATACCTCTGTGCTGCATTTGTGTGGAGATCCCCAGGTCAGAAAGCAAAAGGATGGGGAAGCACTTGAGTTGGGAGGTCAGTCTGAGCTTGAATGAAACTGTCCAATATCTGCTGCTGCTATCAGAGAAAGGCTGAGGGGACGTGACATAGGACTCCACAGGTGTTTGCTATAGTCTACTCCTTGTACTACTCAGACCTGCCTGGGTACACTTTAATCTGTGTATTAGTTTCCTGTCTCTTACACCACCTGAAATTGGGTAATTTATAAAAAAATGAAATTTATTTCTTACTTTGGAGGCTGGGAAGACCAAAGTCCAGGGAACACATCTAGTGAAGGCTTTCTTCCTGATGGAGTGACTCTCTACAGCAACTCAGGGTATCACATGGTGAGAGTGGGCTGAGCAAGAGTGTTAACCTTCTCACTTGCTCTTGTTTTAAAGCCGTCAGAACCATGCTCATTGCTCCATGAATGGATCAATCCATTCACCAGGGCACAGTCCTCACAATTTAAACTCTTCTTAAAGGCCCCATCTTTCAAATACCATAATTGGACTTCCCACTCTCAGCACTGTCACAGTGGAGATCAAATTTCCAGTACATGAACTTTTGGGGATACATTTAACCCATAGCAGTCTGCTTATTTACTGCATCTTTGAACTTGAAGTTGGCCTTAATACCTCTGAAGGACAAAATGCAGGCCAATTTGTAACAAGCTATCAATACTTCTGCGACTGACTAAAGGCTGTAATTTATGTATATCATCTTTCTCTTCTGCTCTCCATTCTAGACTTCTTTTACCCTTCACTAGCATTTCTGTTGATTTAGATGGCTTTCCAAGTGGGTGCTGTCATGACCTTCAACCCTGAGGAGTGTGACCCTTGCTCTTGTCAGTTCATGTTGCTGAAATTGCCTGTGCATCATTATCATCAGTCACGGAGGCACCAGGAGATGCCCCAGAGTTTCCTTATGAAACATAAGTATAAATGTAAATAAAAAAATATTTATCAAGTGAAAACACTTGTATTAACAACAGATGAGAGTTGCAACCATGTATACTTCATATACTGTTTCCCAACATTATTTCACTTAATGTATGATGAGAATTTTCTTTTTTTTTTCCCTTTTTGTCTTTTTTTGTGACCGGCAACGGATCGCAACCCTCAGTGTCGCGTCCGTACCGGACCGGGACCGGCCACGGGATCGCAACCCTCAGTGTTGCTCCCGCCCCTCGCTCAGCCAGTGAGCGGCCGGTCTGTATGTGGGATCCGAACCCTCGGCAGGAGCGCCACCGCGCTTCCCAAGCGGCGCACTATAGCAGTGCGCCACCGGGCCGGCCGATGAGAATTTTCTTGTTATGAAACTTGTTTAAAAAGACAGATTATTCAATGCCTGCATATTATATAATTTGCATGAACCATAATTTACTAACTCAAATATTTTGATATTTTAAATTTTAAATTTGTATTACTTACTGTAAAATATTATGATAAACATTCAGATAAAAAAACACATACCAATAAATATTTATTTAGGATAAATATAAGTATTTTATTGTGGAACTAGTAGTTCAAAAGAATAGATACTTTCATGGTCTCTATTACATACTGTCTGTTGCAAGTATATAGGGAGGAGGGAGGGAGGTTTCGGTAATGGGCTACCTTTCCAGGTTTTAAGAAAGATTTCTCGAAGTTTGAGTCCTTTAAAGACAAAAAAAAAAATGCAGTAGATAAAGTTGATAAATAAAGTGGTACACATGGTAAAAATAACTTTAATGAGCTAATTTCTTCAGGAAAACTTGATATATGTAATAGGCCAGTTATTCATTCTTTTTTTTTCTTTTGACAATAGGTGGGCACAGAACTCAGTTATGAATTCTGGTAAGATTTTACCCCAGTCAGGCCTGATCTGGCACCGGTGTGAATATGTACTGATGAACATCACCGCATTGACTTAACATTAAATGTTCATTTTACTCCTTTACCACTTTCCACAGATTTTCATGAAAGAGAACTGTAAATTATTAAATTTCCAAGTCTAAAAGTTATTTCCTGTTGTCTCTTAATTTCATGTCCATTTTATGAGTAAAATAAAATGTTGTTCTAAAAAGAACAAAGTAACAATAAAGCAGAAGTCTTGTAGAATAGTCAAAGCTCCAATTTGCATCTTTTTTGACCAAAGCCATGCTTATTACATATTTAAATAAGACATAAAAATTTAATGTTTTCCAAATACTTATTTCTACTTAATGATTTCATCCATTTTTATTGGAACACATTACCATTTTAGAGGCACAAAGACCCAGAATTAACTTGACAGTTCAAACTTCAATCTAAAATTTAATACTACTTTGAAAAATGCTCCCTTTACACATTTTTCAACCAATAGCAATTTAAGTTCAATCCCTCTTGATTGAATCCAAAGATCTCTAAGTGCTCCTTTCCGTGTCTTTCTGTAAATCAATACATATTATCATCTATAAAATATAAAGCTTCTTACAAAGTGATTTCCCATATTTCCTGAGAATTGTTATAGACAAGAAATAAAAAAAAAGATTAAGTGACATGTCTATTTTCATCAAACTGGATAGACACAGAAACAAGACTAAAGTATGATCTTCTGATATCTTACCATATTCTCCAGACAATTGTTAAATTTCAATTGGAACTCTGCTATCCGGGCATTACAAAATGTTAGACAAAAACAATTGATGCTCAAGACATTCTAAGGGGCTTAAAAAATTGCTTACACTAGACTTTCTAAATTTTAAACATATTTCATTTTCATCAAAAAAATTATATTTACTACCTCAGTTTAAAATACAATGAAAATTTAGTTCTATTTGATGGTTTATAATGCAAGCTTAATTTTATTGAAGGTCTGTGAAAGAATCATGTCAATTATTTTTAACATATTCTCAAATCTTATTTTTGAAAAAGTTAGTATACAATATCTATTTAAGGATTAACATGAAAAATTCCATAAAGAATTTAATGAATGAAGAAGTATTACACTTCAAATTACTTTTAATCTTCTAATTAATGATTTTCTAAATGGCCATCATATCCCCTCTTTTTCCTGACTTCTAGGAAGAAATAATAGCAGCATAATGTGTCCAGGTCCATCCATGTAGCTGCAAATGACAGGACTTCATTCTTCATTATGGCCAGATAGTATTCCATTGTGTATTTATACCATTTTTTTTTTAGCCCAATTATCAGTTGATGAACACTTAGGTTAATTCCATATTTTGGCTATTATAAATATGCTGCAGCAAACATTGGGGTGCATGTACCCTTTAACATTCTGATTTTCTTTCCTTTGGATATACACCCAGTAGTGAAATTGCTGGATCATATGGTATTCTCACGTAGTTTTTTGAGGAGTCTCCACAGTGTTTTCACAAAGAAATGGAAAATATATAAGGTGATGGATATGCTAATTACCTTGATTTGACCATTCCACATAATACCCCTTATATACATACAACTACTATGTCAATTAAAAATAAAATAAATAGTAGGAACAATTTTTTTCCAAGTGTCAAGTAGAATTTTTCTCAACCACAGGGTCAGAAACTCTGGCCCTAGGCCAAATTCAGCCTACTGTTTTGGCACATAAACTTTAGTGAAACACAGCCATGTCCTTTTGTTTATGTACTATCCATGGCTGCTTTCGTGCTACCACTGCACAGTTGCATAGTTGAGACAGACAACATACGGCTGGAAAAGTCGAACCTGTTTATTGTCTGTCCTTTTACAGAGAAGTTGAGCAACCGTTGCTCTACTTTTTTATCTAAGATTTGCCTCAGACTTTGCTAATGTTATTTTGTATTGTCCAATGTTTCTGAAGATAGTTTTAAACTAAAGTCAGCCTAAAACCTTTTTATATAATATTTAAATGAAGCTGAATTTTAACATAATAGAAATATTAATTTGATTTATAATGTAAAATCTGCTCAGAAACTCTGTGTTCCTTGGAACATTGAGAGGGTTTTCTTTCCATCAAGATATTTCAGCAAGACATTAGTAATGGGAGCATCAGCACACTTGAAAGACTCATCATTGCCCTGGGAAAGTCTTTCAAGACTTTCCCTAGGGCAAGGATAATTGTTGGAGACATCGGCTTTGAAAAAGCATTTATGAATTCAACAGTGGTGATGCACTTGAAGTGCTGAGAGAGCGGATGGGTGGCACTTAACTGCCAGGGACAAGATGGTCACAGTTCCTGCAATGGGCCATGGAATTGCAGCAGTATCACAAAAGTTTGACCACAGAGCTCTTAGCGGTAGCTAATTCTTTATGGTATCTGAACTAAAATTAATGAGCAATCTATAAAATTCCTAATTGGTCAATCTAAGTAAAATAAAAAACAAAACTTTAAGTCTTGAATTACAAAATCTAATTTTCCTTATATGTGAAGAGCTCCTGAGTATCAATAAAGAAAAAATTTCATTAAAAATGACAAAATATATTCTTTTCAAACAGTTTACAGCAAAGGAAATACAAATAGCTGGACATTTACAAATCTCATAGATTATTACAAGCTATCTTCAGAGATATAAGGGCTTCATGGTATTTTATTTCTATTTTAATTAGTATTATATTCAATCACTTTTGTGCTGTTTACCAATTGATAGATATTTTGAGGAAGTTTGATGAGAGGATAAATTCAATTAAAAAATCAAAGTAGAGTAAGCTATATAATCACAAAACAATTATGCTTGCATTTCTTTATCTGCATGAAACTATTTTGATAATAAGTTCTACCTAATAACTGAAATAATGCTATTATTGGTGGGTGTAATGGGAAAAATCTATCAGAAAGAGTCAGGGTATACAGAGAAATGTACAGATAATTGCTTCCAATAAGTAATTTTCAGTTAATCATGTTGAAGTTTCAAGGAAAACTCAATAACACACCTTCTCCCATGTGTTGAAGAAATAATGCAAAAAGAGTGGTATAAAGAGGCCCAAAAATACTATCAATATTCACAAAACTAGAATAGAGAATGTAGTCACATTTTTGTACAAAAATAACTGAACTTCAGAATGAGAGACTTAACTGTTTAGTCCTAAGGTGGTTGTGGAATGTGATATGCCTCTCCGCATTGAGGAAGAACCTGATCCTAGGTCTGCAGAAAGGAAGACACCTGGTTCAAGGATAATCCGAGTTGAACTGAGTATGCCCAGTTAATTCTGCCTTCCAACTTCATTCAGACAAGTCACTCTTTTTCCCCCTCAAGGCCACATTTCAAATACCAGACATTGCTCCTGTGAGAATGAGTGGTGAGCAGCTTAGATTTTGTCCCTGAAACACACTGATCTGGGTCAATAAAATGCACTAATTAAATCTACACAAAAACACTATATAACCAAGTTTTAATATTTCTTTCCTAATTTTGAATTCCATCACAAACTATGAAGTCACATTATGTAATGTACCAAAGTGGATGTTTTGCAAGAGGTTAAGTGACAACATCAAGATATTCCAAAAAAACACCTCAATGTTTAAAGACACTCCAAAGTAAAATACCAATAACAGAGCTATCTTAAATACAAATATAAACTTATTTCATTGTCATATTCCCAGGGAGAAAATAAAGGTCAGACATTGCTTCCTTGAAAGTAAAAGTTTCTTAATATTAGAGCATATTATTAAATTTTCTTCAATTTTTGTATTAAAAGTCCAAATGAAAGTTCTCCCTGTCTTATTCTATCTCAAACTCAGCTGGAGGGGTTCTTGAGATTTGGGTGGTTTCAAGCTTCTATCTCAACTGTAATACAGACTGTCTCTTACAGTAAAAGGACTAGCTCCTTTAACATCAGAAGCTAAATTCATACCATGTAGCCTCTTTTTAGAGTCCAAGCAGTAAACAGGAAATGTAAGATTACTACTACACTGGCCTCACATTCATCTATTTTAGAAAAGCTACCATACCAAGTGCCTAAATGTGACATTCCAGGCTAAATTGTTTCCATAATATCCAGTACACTGCATCATCCAAACACATGCAAACATTCTGGAGGAAAAGAGATAATCACCTTCTTTTGAATCTCATTGGATGCCAGTCAGTTTCTGCCTTTATGTGGAATCAACTCAGATAGGAGGATCCGTCTCAGCAAAGGACCACTTTGACATCACTCATTTACCATATATAAGCAGGGATGAGGAGGTTGAGGGTGAAATAAAAATATACATACACATACTTTCTCTTCTTTTAGAAAGTGGCATTTGAACTATTGTTTCCAATAGCTCAACTTTTTGCAATGTTTGTAAATTGGCAAAGGGCAGCCCCAGTCCCTGGGACTTATTTGAAGTAACTTTATCTATTATAGCCAAAACATCTTTTTTGTTTGAAGTTTTGCTTCTGGTCTTTAAGGGAGTCTTCGGTCTAATAATATAGTCTTCACAATATTTTAAGATCAAACATTACTAGTTCTGTGCCACAGAGGCTAAAGCCACCACCCTTCAATATGGCAAAGTCTAGCTGGGCCAGTGGTTCAGAAGACCATTAAGACCATCTTAAAGTCTTAAAACTGAGGCAAGCGCTTTATAAAAACGCTAAGACCAAGACTCTATTCCAGAGATACTTGGTTGGATTGGTTTAGTGGCTGGACATAATTTTTTTTTTTTTTAAAGTTTCTCAGGTAATTCTAATATGCAGACAAGTTTGAAAGCCACCTGTTTAAGTCTTCTGAATCCTGCCCCTTAGTAGAGTTCTTCACTTCAAACACATTTGTTTCACCTGGAAAATCACTATGAATGGATTCCTGAGATGAAGTTTGTATTGATACTTCTGAAGTCCGTATTTCTCAGAGGAGAGGATCAATATCCCTGCTCCCCAAGGCACTCTCTCCTTCATTTTTGAATTCTACACACTTTTAGGCATGTTTGCTCAAGAAACAGGAAAGGCTTATACAGCGATGTTCAGCTAGGCTAAGGCCTGGAATCCTCACAATGCCAATTGTCTAGCTCTTAATCCTGTTTGTGATGGCAATTGTAAAGCTAGGTGACCATGCTAGTTTTCAGGCTTTTTGCCTGCTGTTAATCCTGTACCGACTGGGCCGATACTTGAGCTAGGGCTGGGTCTGGAGCTCCCAGACCCCTCAAGCCCATTCACAGACTGGGTCACAAACCCTTCATATGCCAGGCTGTGTGTCACCAGACCCCACACATTCCAGGCTGGGTCACCAGACCCCTTCACGCAGGTCTATGAGCCAGGTAACCAGCCAAAATGTCCTTGGAGCCACAGGTTGGAAAGCATGGCTGTGCTGGGCGGGCGCCGGAGGCCAACGCCCACCCACCTGCTTCACCAAACTTTCTCTCTGTCCGTCTCTCTCTTTGTCTCTCTACCTCTCTCTCTCTGAAGAACACAAGAATAGCAACAAAACTAAAAAGGTACATTGGCACACATGTGCACTAGTTACACACACACACACAATTTGCTTACAATGGATGCCGAACCACATCCAACTGGACCCAAGGCGAGGGCCTTGACCAAACTATTCCATTTTCCCAATAATCCACCCGTTCATGGTCCTCCCCTTACAATCTATGCATTCATAATCTTCCGTGAGGTTGTCTTAGCACATTCCATCCCAGTCGCAAAAGTCTTTAGCTTGTTGCAGCACCAACTCAAAAGTCCAAAGTCCAAAGTCTCCTCTGAGACCAAAAGCAAAAGTCCTTCCAGCCATGAACCTGTAAAGAGTCAAAAACAAGTTTATCTACTTCCAAGATACAGTGGGACAGGCATTGGGCACACATTCCCATTCCAGAAGGGAGGAATAGAAAGGAAAAACAGTCCCCAAACAAATCTAAAACCCAAACAGGGCAAAGTTAAGCACACTGGGGCACCTGGACCCCTAAAGCACTGGGTAACCTCACTCCTACAGCTCCACCAAGTGCAGACCATTGAGCTGCCTGGTGCCTGCAGTTTCTCTGGATTGGGACTGCACACTGCCAGCAGCCCCACAGTTCTGGGCTCCTGGTGACAGTCCCGCTAGACATTTCCTCAGTGGGGGTTCTCTGTGGGGGCTCTGATCCCACTTTTCTGCTCCACATTGCTCTGTAGATGACCTCCGCAGCAGCTCCACCCCTGCAGCAGGGAACTCATTTATACATCTTCTGAAATCTAGGTGGAGGCTGCTACACCTCCACTGCTCTCACATACTGCTGGCCTGCAAACTTAACACAACGTGAATGCCACCAAGGTTTTTGGCTTTTTTTTCTTCAAAGGTGCTGAGGCAGGATTGCTCCAGCCAGAGTGGCTTGGATTCAGGGAGCAGTTTGCTGAGGGCAATGACACCTCAGGTCTGCCCTCCAGGATAAACTCAGTTCTCCTAGGATAGGAGGGGCACTCTCCCAAACTTCTGAAATGCTCTCAGAGCCTGTGATGGGTGGGGCACCCATCCAGACTTCTCAAATGCGTTGAGGACTTTCTTTTTCCCCATTGTCTTGGCTCTTAGTATCTGGCTGCCTCACCTCCAAGACACTATCTTTAGCAAACAGTTTATCAGCTTCACCCTTGCATTTTTCTCCTGCTCTCTACTTCTCTACTGTATGGCCAGGCTGCAAAGTTTCCAAATCTTTATGCTCTGCTTCCCCTTTAAATTCTGGCTTTTGAATTACTTCAATCAGCTCAAGTTACACCAACTATTCACTCAGTCTCAGGCAGTTTTTTGCAGCATTCGCCCACAGTTCAAACAGCTGCATTCACTCAGTCCATCGAGGAGTGGCTGCTCTGCCTCTGTATTCCACAGACATTCTGCAGCCGCTGCTTCAGAGGTAGGCGCGTAGTAATGGAGACTAACTTTTCCACCTTTTCGCTAGATGAAAATATACTTGAAATTCTGCAGTGGCACCCATCCTCGGGTCATCTGCCCATCTGCATGTGGCACTCTTTTCTTGGGTTTTATGGCACCCAGCAAGCCATCAGGTTCCTAGGTCTCATACTTGCAGCTGCCAGGGGCTCTCCCTGTTTCTGCTGCTTTACTGTCTCAATTTCTCATGCACAACAGGTCGTGCCTCGAGATGCACGGTCTCCCCCAACTCACCACTGGGTTGGTCATCTTCCCCGGTGTGAGAGGCGGGAGTGGCTAATAGCTGCGCATCATCCTCCAGGACATTTATCTGTGCTTCCAACAACTCTGTTTTCTATTGCAAATCTCAATCTGTTTCCAGCATAATTAACAGCAGCCAGGCTCCAGTCAGCAGAAAAATGGCCACTGGGCACCACATGCTCAAGAATAGCCACATTACCTCCTTCTTCCAAGGGCTTTGGCTCCTGTACCTGCTCAGAATCCTGTCACAGACTATGCCAATTGTGGCGTAATTCTGCCGATGATGCCAATTTGGCTAGGCTAAGGCTTGGAATCCTCACACAGCACCAATTGTAGCACTCTTAATCCTGTTCATGACACCAATTGTAAAGCTAGGTGACCATGCTAGCTGTCAGGCTCTTTTACCTGCTGGTAATCCTACACCAAAAGGGCTGATTGTTGAGCTAGGGCTGGGTCTGGAGCTCCCTGACCCCTCAAGCCCATTCACAGACTGGGTCACAAACCCTTCATACGCCAGGCTGGGTCACCAGACCCCTTCATGCAGGTCTATGAGCTAGGTAACTGGCCAAAAGATCCCTGGAGCCATAGATTGTAAAGCATGGCTGTGCCAGGAAGATGCCCAAGGCCAACACCCACCTGCCCACTTCACCAAACTCTCTTTTTTTCTCTTTCTCCATCTCTGTCTCTCTACCTCTCTCTCTGAAGAACACAAGAATAGCAACAAAACTAAAAAGATACATTGGTGCACATGCACACTAACTCCACACACACACACACACACACACACATTTGCTTACAATGGATTCTGCACCACACCCAACTGGATCCTAGGCGAGGGCCCTGACCAAACTGTTCCATTTTCCCAACAACCCACATATAAAGCCTGCATCACATTGAAACTCACAAAATTAATCACTGATTTTTACCCTTAGATCTAATCTACAGCCACATAAATTCGAGGTTTATTAGTGACCAGTTTTCTCCTTGGCTCTAAATCTGAAGTTGAGCAGCAGCTAATTTAGTGCTTCTCATTCTGTTTTAAATAATTTATAGCTAGAACTCCCTAGTATTGTGTATGAGACATCATTTTTGGGTGTCTGGCTACAAGTAGCAGATATTTTTCCATCATCTTTCCTAAAAGGATTACAGATTGTCATATTTCTCCTCTAAGTCAGTGGTTTTCAATTTAGTCTGCACATTAGTATCACCTGGAGTGCTTAAAATTACCTCCATGGCCAGGTTGAACTGAAACATTTAAATAGAATCTTGGCTGTATAGCAGGGTGGGGGGTGGGGTGAGGGGTGGAGAGAGACAGTATTTTTTTTTTTTTTTTTTTGTCTTTTTCCGTGTCCGGCAACGGATCGCAACCCTCAGTGTTGCCCCCGTACCGGACCGGGACCGGCAACGGGATCGCAACCCTAGGTGTTGCTCCCGCGCCTCGCTCAGCCAGTGAGCGGGAACCGGTCTGCATGCGGGATCCGAACCCTCGGGCGGGAGCGCCGCCGCGCTTCCCAAGCGGCACACCATCCAGTGCGCCACCAGGCCAGCCCGAGAGACAGTATTTTTAAAGTCTGCCCCAGCCCCACACAAATGTGCCTCAGCTGTGCCTGCTCACTGATGCCTCCAGCTTCTCTCTCAGCCCTAAGCTGAAGCCTCCTGCAATCCGCATTCACCTGCACATGCTCACTAGACAACCTGCAGTCAGTGCAGCTGTTATAAAAGCAGCCCTGTGAGCGAAACCCCAAACTTCATAGGCTTCAGTCCCTTACTAAGTGAAACTATTGCACATGGCAGGGTTAAAGGCTTAGCATTTTAGTTTCCTATTGCTATTATAACAAAATGTTTAAAAAATTAGTGGCTAAATTAGTGGCTTATAATAACACAAATTAATTTTCTTACAGTTCTGGAGATATGGTTTTCACTGGACTAAAATCATGGTATTTGCAGGGCTGTATTCCCTCCATAGGCTCTAGGGGAGAATTTTTTTTTTTCTTTTTGCCTTTCCCTGCTTCCAGAGGCCACCTGCATTCCTTGGCTTGTGGCTCCCTTTCATCTTCTAAACCAGCAAATGCATCACTACATCTCTACTTCTATCATCACTTCTTCTCTGACTCTCCTCCGTCCCTCTTCAATTTATAAGGACCTTATGATTACTGATTTTGAACCCATCTGGAAAACCCAGGCTACTCTCCCCATCTAAAGGTCAGCTGATCAGCAACCTTAATTCCTTCCTGCATGTAACAAAATATTTTAGTCCCTTTTCAAAGATATTTTGTTTAATTTCTTTTGAGACTATCAGATTACTCCAAAACAGTAAAACATTTGTTCCAAATCAAACTAGGGCTTTATTAAAATTCATTTTATGTATATAGATAATCAATGCTAACCACTCCAGTAAATAGCTGACACAAATCTCCATGATACTAGAGAAGAAGGTTTGAGAAGAGCCTATAACTGCCCTCAATCCACCCCATCCTCTTACCAGGTTCTTGGCTTTGCCACAGGAAAAAATGGGAGAGAAGAGTCACAGTGAAAAATAAGTATGGGCTTAATGCAGAGAATAAGAAGTATAGACTTTGCAAGAAAAGTGCAGCCTAGCTCCAGACACTAGGCGGTTCCCACACTAAGTTTAATACACAAGTCAGAAATACACACTTAAAGTTTAGTACAAGGCACAGGCTGGCTCAAGACAGTGAGCAGCCACCTGCTAAAAGCAAGTTTAACAAAAGAATCAAGAATACGCACTTCATTGACAGAGTGCAAGTTGGTCCCAGGGTAAGTGAGCAACAATCCTGCCACCTACCAGAATTCCACTTTTATAGTTTAGCTCTCTAATACATATTCATGTTATCTAATGAATATTCAACTAAGAGGGTGGTTCCTAGTTATGTAACAGATTATGTAACAGGTTTGCATATGCTCAATTGGCCTCCTTTTGGGGGGCATGCTCATTGGTCAAATTCCATCACATGTGCCAAATAGATTCACGAATATTTGGTGCTCTCTGGAGCCTCTAGTGGAAGGTGATTCAAAAGATAAATTCCACTTCATTTAACATGCTTGGCCCCTAAGGTTATATAACTCCTCTCTACTGAGCATGCTCAGACACTGGATTTGTATATGTCTGCCCCAGTAGTCTCAATTTCCTCGAGTTGGTACCAAAAATAGATGTGATAAACAACAATGACAATTCTCTAGGGGAAGGCGTAGAGGACTGGGCTTGAGACCTTGGGGAGTGGCTTGAAACTCAGATGTGTGTCCTGAAACGGAAACCCATGGAGACTGAGCACTTCTTATCTCATCTATGGGATAATACTACAAAGGTGTATTTTTTATTCCTGTTTCATGTGCAACCCTTGTTAGAGGGAGTTCTGGTTCCCATAGTTATTCCAGGGTCATAGCTGATAAAAGCCCTGGGATCTTCAGGCATAGCATTTGGAATAAGAGGGTACTTCAAAAAGTTCATGGAAAAATAGAATTAAAATATAATATGAATCTTTTCATGAAGTACCATAATATGTGGTTACTACAGAAGAGGAAAAAACACAGTATGTCTTAATCTCCTTGAGCCTGGAATCAACACCATCACTCTGATCACATCTCATTGGTTAGTCATAATAACATGGCCCCAGAATAATAGCATGGGAAACAGGTATAGTATTAGATTATCTCTCTATCTGTGCAAATGGCAATTCTAAAACATAAATACTAAAAATCCTCCTTCTACTATAGGTAATTCCCTAGATATTTAAAGTAAAAACAGCAAAAAAGAAAACACTAGGGATCATCTTTTATTTCCCCTTTTATCTCATAACTCACATTTAATTCATCAGAAGCCTACTAGATTTCTATAAAGGATATTATGAATTCACCCACTTCTAACAACACCTACCAATAACCAAAGTCTTCCCACTAGTTTTGGATACTTACTTGGTGAAATCCTCTTCTGTGTTTATTATTTCTCAATAATAAAATATTTTGCTTAAAATTTCTCTTAAGTATCCTTTTCAGAACTCATTAAATAGGAGTTGCAATGAACTTTGTAATATGTAAATGACAATTATCTATTGAGAGTTTTGGGAGGATTAAATTTATCATTACATATAAATGCTCCAGGAACAATGCAGGCATGTAGTAAGTACTCAAAGCTTTATAGTATGTAATTATTGATATTATAGCAGTTTTCATAGAGTGCTGGTAGGAGTAAAATTGCAGAATCTTGATGGAAATGGTTAGAAGAAAAACATGTAAAACATGTAGGAGTCACCCACTTTTTCAAGAATTTGATAATGAATCTTACATGGCTAAGATACTCTTCTGCTGCCAATATTTTTCGGCTATACAGACATAAAAACAAACAAACAAACAAATAAACAAACAAAAACCCAGTCAATCTCTCTACAACCCACTATTTGGAACAGGGGATGAGCAATACCCCACAGAAGGTACTGGAAAACCATAGAATTGATGTCAATTTCTGAGATTTTTAAGAAACATCGTAACCTTATTTCCCAACAATTTGTTTCTCTGAGATATCTGCAATATTTGTTCTTTCCTAGAAGGAGTAGGAAAAATTATAATGCCCAAAACTTCAGTGATGAGTGGATAAAATTCAGATATGTTACATTTAATTCGATTTACATTAATTCAGCCCTTATTTACTAGGCATACAGTAATGACGACAAAATACTCTACGTGCTATTGAAGATCCTGTAGTGGGGAAAAGAGATGTATTTGTTCATAAATTAGTATACTACAATGTCATACATGCCTCGACAGTGGCATGAAAGAGATTTTGCCAGGGAATTATTAACAGGATAAGTTACCTTTGAGTTAGTCATTAAAGAGTAAGCAATGTTGACAATATAGAATAGAAGAAAAAACTTACAAGGAAAAAAACGGAAAAAAATGTTAAGTTTGAATAAGAATGCAGTTAAGTAATAGGACTTGTCTTTATACTAGCTAAGAGCAATAACTATTGCCTAATCTAAGAGTGAAAGTAGATCTTAGGATACATCTCTCACTATATTTTACCTCCTAGAACACATTTATTATTTAATTCCATAAAAGAGATAGTGATTACTTAGCTTTTTATTATGACTTTTTTTTTTTTCATTCACACATTGTAATAATACACAGGATGCTTTTATAGTACTGAATATCAAACGTTATTGCTCAAGTGGCTTTGGCCTTTTCGACCATAATGTTGGTTCTTCAGTTTGTTTTTATTAGGTCAATCACAGGGCAGCTTAATTGTTTATGTGTCTGAATATAGAGCAGAGCCTGCCTAACTTAGAGACTTGTTTAAATGAGACAAATTACTTGAAGAAACTTGTTGCATTCATTTTTAGCTATACCTTTTTTGTTTTATTTTACACTAATTTGTTGAGTAGCATTTAGGTGGTTTTCAGTTACTCTCTGTGATGACACAATTTGCAATTTTATGTATGTTTTCCCTTCTGTTTAAATATTTTTTCTTTAGGAAAAAGTAGAATTGAGTCAAATTGTATGAATATTATTTAATATCTATGGTACATTGTGCCAAATTGCTTTCCAAAAAAGCTGTGCTAATTTCTCTCCCCAGTGCAGAGGTAATTATGCCTCTTTGTCTCCTTGTCTCAATCAGAAGTGCTTTTCATGGTCAAATACCCTCTTCCAAGCTCTGAGATTTAGAACAGAGTATCAGGAAGCTTTTACATAACGCAAATAGTTTTATTCCAAATTTACAGATAACCCAAACTATGTAGGACAAATATAGCAGTATTATCAAGAAGAACTATGAATAAAATTAGATTTAGAGAACCTTCTTTGTGTTTTGAACAACATAAGATGGATAAATAAGGACCACCTGTCCTAGTACAAGCAGCTAGAGCTGCTGGATAAAGTGTAACAAAAACATTCGAATTCACTCCTGTGCTTGAAAAAAAGAGAAATTCCATTTTGCAGAAGCTCCCGAGCAGCTTTGGAAGAGGAAAGGCAGGAGTAGGGATTTTACCTGGTAATGGTCCTGTGTTTGATTCTTTAGAAATAGAGTGGGAGACAGGAATACAGTTGCAGATGATTTATTCATAGATCCTCTTCAGGATAAAGCAGTGCCGGAAAAGAGAAAGTCTTGGCATAACATATAGGAAAGACTTTGGCATATAAAACATATCACTGAATAATCCAGTCCTTGAGGGAAGGGTTTGGCCTTTTGTATTCTGATGTTAGTGGGGCATTGGTGGTGGCCTGGGGGGGTGGAGGTAGATAAATTCTCAGGTTAGATAACTTCCCTCAGCCAAATGCAATTTGTTGGATTTAAAAAGGCAGGATCAAGTTATCAGCAGCTAATAGAGCATCTCAGGGATGACATCTTGGTTTGGCCAACAGAATCTTTGTAGAGCACCTGGGTGTCTACTACAAAAACCTAAAGTTTGGGCTGTCAGTTTGGAAAGTATGTGGCCTCAAAAAAGAAAACTAAAATATTCTACTTACTAACTCAAAGGAAAGAATGAAACTTGTCCCTCCTTATAGATGTCTTCTATAAGAAATAGCAATTTCAAGCTATGTTTTTGCATGGATGTTTAATTAATAATATTTACTTAGTGCCTTTTAGACACTGGGGATACCTCAATGACAATGCTGATTGCATTCCCAGACATTAATTACGGAGTTTAAATTTTAGGAAAAAAACAAAGAAATGACCACATAAAAATAAAACTTTCCAGGTGGTGATCAGTGTTGAGAAAATTGAAGGAAGGTAAGAGAGAGCAAATTTTAGCAGAGGGTGGGGTAGTAGGGCATTATCATTCCATGAAGGGTGGACAGAAAAGGCATCCATAAAAACGTATTTGAGCTGAAACCAAAGGAAACGAGAGAGAGCATCATCATCCAGCTGAAGAAAGTTCTAGGCAGAAAAATTACTTGATATTCCCAGTATTACAAATGTTCAAAGGCAGGGGATATTTGGTATTGCCAGAAACATCAAGTAGGCCAAGCTGTGAGCTAAAGCAGGAGTTGTAGCAGATGACTACTCGGAGTGGGCTAGACACCTGGAACACATGGCCAGTATAGAACTTGAGTTCATCACCTTATGTCTACTTTGCCCGTTCCCCCAGAATTTAGAGCTCCAGTGCCATCTTTCCAAAGTCTAGACTTGTAAGAGTGAGGGTAGGTGTGTCTGGCTTGCACAGAAGCGGGGTAATTTGTCTTCAGCCTCATCCTGCAAAGAGATGAATTTAATGCCCCCGATTCCAGAGCCTTCCCAAGATTCTGGAATGTCTGTTAGCTGAAGTTCCATCTTTCCTTTTCTCTGCTTTCAATTACTTTTCGTTCATCTGTTAAGTGTGTTCAAAATTGTATTGACATATTTTGTCTACTGTCTCTTTACTTGTTCATTCTCTGTCTCTTTGTGTGTGTGCACATCTGTTTATTCATTTATTGCAATTTTAGTGGAGTTTCAAGAAAAATTAGAGATTAAAATGTGTTTAGTGCATCCAGATTAAATAGAATAGACGTGATTTTTTTGATCAACATTACTAGAGGTTTGTTATTTTGTTAATATTAACAAGCAACTGATTTTGTATGGATCCTCCCCTTGGTTGCCTGTGTTTCTCAATTCATTAACTTGTGATTTTATTTTTATTTCCATCTTTCCACTTTCATTGCCTTTACTCCATTTTTGTACCCCTAACTTCTTATATTGAAATATTAATTCACTCAATAAATTTCAATCTTTTTTGAATTTATAAATGTAATGATTGAAGACTGAAATTTTCTAAGTTCTGCTTATATATGTATATCCCACAGTTTTTGATATGAATATTTCAACTAGTGTTCAGTTCTCAATATTTTATTATTTCCAATATATTTTTTTCTATAACCGATATAATATTAAAATATAATTTAACTCATTTATGCAGGTATATATTAATGTATGCTATTTTAAAAAGTAGTTTTTAATTGATTTGCATTGTGGTAAGAAGTCTGTGAATTGTATAAAACAAATGTTCACAACTGTGATATTTTATTTTGTTTCTTAGCATGTAGTCAATTTTGAAAATGCTCCAAGTGTGTTTGAAAAAATGTTTATTTTTTAATCGGTAAGTGTAAAATTTTGTGTTTTTCCATTAGGCAAAATGATGCTTGTTAATTTTATTACTCAAAATTTTGAAATTCTTACTCTTTTTAGGCTGTTTGATAGAGGCATATAAATTTCTTCCATTCTGAATAAAGATTTGTAAAATTTTTGTAATTCTGACAATTATTTGTCATTTATTTTAAAGCTGTTTTACTAAATCATACATAATAATATTTTCCATCTTTGAGAATTAACATTATTTTCAACAATGTTTCTTGCATTATTTTATCCTTTTCAAGCTATATCAGCATATGAAATGTAAAAATCTGTTTTCTAATAAATATATATATGTATATATAATGTACATATTTAGTCACTGTGCTCTTTATTCAAGTGTGTCTTTCTAAAACTGATGTATCTTGATTTTTGTTTGACTTTCTGAGTTACAAATAGGTCAGTTTAGTCTATTTACACTCTCTGTGGTTGCTCTCTGTTTTAATATTTTCTACTAAATTATTATGCTTTTCATTTATTATGACTTATCTTTGTTTCCTTTCTTTACTTTTGGTTCTATACAGTAATTCTATACCTGATTCAATATTTGTTACATCCTTTTATTCTCTCTACTGGTATTTAAGTGATTACTTCCTTTCTTTCTTCCTTCCCTGCCTCCCTTCCTCCCTTCCATCTTTCCTGATTTTATTTTTCTATTCTATTCTTTTTTCCTTCTTTTTAGTGATTGCCCATTGCATTTTAACACACCTATCTAAATTATTGAATTCTAAACTTACCAGAATTTCTGTACACCTCCTAAAAAAGACCTCTATGATAAACTGTTTTAAATTCTGTCATTCCTGTTCTATTGTACATGTTGCTTCTGTCCAATATACTCATTTATTTTTCTTCTTTTTTTTTTTATTTTGGCATTTAGACTTTGAACATATTTTGTTAGATTTAAAGTTAAGCGTTTTATGTTTCTTAGTGCTACTGTAAATTGCCTCATTTACTTAAATTCCAATTGTTCATTCCTACTATATATTAATATGATTGATTTTTTTATATTGAGCTTATGTTTTGTAAACTTACTAGGCTCATTTATTAGTTGTAATAGCTCTTTTGTAGATTATTCGGAATTTTTTACATAAACAATCATGCCATTTGAGAATAGAAGCAATTTTTTCCAATCTTTTTGCATGTTACATTTTTTATTTCTTTGTCTTCCATTATTGCACTTGCTAGGTGTTCCAACCAGCTGGTTGATGAAAGTGGTGACAGTGAACATCTTTTCCTTGATCATAGTATTATGGGGAAAGCATTCATTCTTTTACCAGTAAGTAAAATGTTACTTGTAGTTTTTCTGCACGTGCCTTAAATCAGCTTGAGGAACTTCCCATCCATTCCTATTTGCTGAGTGATTTTAACATGAGTAGATGTTAAATTTTTTAACATGTGTATTTTTTCTGCATATAATGACACTGTCAAGCTTATTTTTCTCTTTTAGTTACTTGATGTGTTGAATTACATCGAAGGGTTTTAAACATTAAGCCAGACTTATATTTTTTGGATAAATCACTTTCATATATTATTGGCTCCAATTTGTTAGCATTTTGAAGACGTTTGCATCTTTACTCATGAGGGATAGTGTAGTTTCCTTTTCTTATAATAATTTATCTACTTGATATCAGAATAATGCTGTCCTCATAAGATGAAATGAAAAGTATTCACTACTTTTTTTATATATATTCTCAAACGGTTTGTATAGAAGTTTTTATTATTTTTTCCTTAAGTTTTTGGATGAACCCACCTATAATGCTCTCTAACTTTGGAGTTATCTTTAATTGAAGGTTTTAAACTATGAATTGATTTTCTTTAATAGATACAGAATTACTCAAGTTATCATTTCTTGAGTAAGATTTAATAGTGTGTATCTCATAAAACGTTTGTTTTTTTCATCTAAGTTGTTAAATTTATGGGCATAAAATAGTTTGTAATATTACCCTATCATCCTTTAAGTTTTAGTACATCTATAGCGATGACATCACTTTCATTTCAGGTACTTAGTATCAATGTCTCCTCACTTTTTTTTCTTGGTCACTGTAACTAGAATTTGATCAATTATATTGAGCTGCGTTTTGCCAAATTTCAAATGAAATAAAGTCTCTATTGTTATCCTTTAATAATAAGACTAGATTGGCACGTGGTTGTGGAAGGCTTAGGTGGTTTTCTTGGTCTTTAATTATGAATCTGACACTTGAAGGTGTTAATATCCTACAGTGGATAATTACATCTTAAAAGAGCACTGTTTTTCCATCTTAACGCCCAATGATTTCAGTTTGTAAAAGTGTGGAGTAATACTTGAAAATACTAATGGCAGTAGAGAACCTGCATTAATTACCGTCAGATCATTCACATTCTCTAATCATTTCTGATGAGCCAAGAGGAAATGTAAAATATCTAAATTTATTACAAACAATTTAGCTTACGGATTATTGTGATTTGCATTCTATTTACATATTTGCTTTTCAGAGCTAAATTGATACCAACAAAAACTGTACAGGAATTTCTAGTAAGTTAGAAATAATTAGTCCATTTCCTATTATCCAAAGTGTTAATATGTATTTTCCCCTTTAGGCTGCATGGGAAAACAGGATATTTTATAGTTTAAAATAGCATATCCTCATCAGGACTCTCAATGAAGCTAAAGATATGGTGGAAAAACAAAAAAACAAACCATGTTCTTGCTTCTCAGCAGAGACCACATATACCTGGTCAGGAAATGGCTTCGCATACTGTGACAATTCCTCTTTACTGTATTATGTATTTTATAACCAAATTCATTCTGTCTTAGAAAGTTTAGAAGCTTATCAAAGCCATAATCCTAGAGATAAGAGGATTCTTCGGGGGACCAGATCCAGCCACATCCAGCCACTTATCTGAGCAAAATTCACATCCTCAGGTTTAGTGTTGGTCACAGCCCCAGACTCTGTCACATAGCCTGTGCTTATTAAATATTTTTGAACCTAACGGAAGGAATTATCCACCTCTGAACACCTTGAAAGAGATTACTATCACACATACTTGATTTTGAGCTGGATATCATAAATGTACCATACTTTACACTCAACTTAAATTTGGATCCTCTTACCTTGACCCCTCTGTGCTACTGCTGCCTCCTAAAGATGAGCAAAATCATTAATCCCTTTCCAAATCACACTCTAAAAATCTATCTAAAAACAGTTAACTAAGTGACTTTTTAAAAAAGTCCCTGATTCCTTAGACTTTTCTCTATATAAAATGCTTTCAAGAGCCTTCTTATCTTGACTTCTTTATTAGTTACAATAGGTGTTTGTCATTATCCCTCTTAAATTGTAGTACCACACACAATTGTGTAGTATATACACAATATAGTAGCCTCTTTGAAATATAAGAATGAGTTCCCGAAAACTCCCATGAAAGCATAGTTAGAACATATATGACTCTGCCATGAAATGAAAAGGATAAGACTTAAACGACAAAAAAATAACTTTTTATTAAACCTAGGAGAAGAGTACACCAATGCTTATATTTTGTAACTCCTCATTCAGAATCATTTCTCTCCAAAGGCTACAGTGAATGTTTTCCTTAAACTGCTTTTCTTAAAATGGGATCTGTTATGGGTTGAATTGTGTCACTCCAAAATAGATACACTGATGTCTGAACCCTTGGTACTTGTGCATTTGACTTGACTTGGAAACAGGTCCTTACACATGTAATCAAGTTAATATGAGATAATTGGGGGGAGAGGAGGGTTAATCTGACTGATGTCCTTATAAAAAGAGTGAAATTTGGAAATAGACACATAGGGAGAGTAGCATTGTGATGATGGAGGCAGAGACATCTACACATCTACACGCTAAAGAACACCTGGGCTACCAGAAGCTGGAAGACACAAGAAAGGATCTTGCCCTAGAGGTTTCAGAGGGAGCATGGTCCTGCTGACATGTTGATTTCAGGCTTCTAGATTCCACAATTGTGAGAGTATAACCTGCTGTTGTTTTAAGCCATCTGATTTGTGTAAGTTGTTATGGTGGCCCTAGGAAGCTAATACAAGGTGGAAGGAATTAATAGCAAAACAACTCAATTGCGGGGCGGCCCGGTGGCGCACTGCTACAGTGCGCCACTTGGGAGCGCGGTGGCGCTCCTGCCGAGGGTTCGGATCCCACATACAGACCGGCCGCTCACTGGCTGAGTGA
Source organism: Galeopterus variegatus (assembly GCF_000696425.1). Lineage (NCBI taxonomy): Eukaryota > Metazoa > Chordata > Mammalia > Dermoptera > Cynocephalidae > Galeopterus > Galeopterus variegatus. Next base: position 47,555 of record NW_007727632.1, read on the forward strand.
GGTGTGGTTGCAACACCGAGGGTTGCGATCCCGTTGCCAGTCCCGGTCCGGTACGGGCGCGACACTGAGGGTTGCGATCCATTGCCGGTCACGAAAAAAGACAAAAAGGGAAAAAAAAAAAAAAAAACCAAAAAGAAAACAACTCAATTGCTGCTATAACTTGGAATTTTTGTCTTCAGAAATTAAATTTATGAAGTTATAGTCTGATTATCTCATCTTCTTGAGGTCACTGGCTAGGGACATATTCCATCTAGGGGTTTTCTTTTCATTTTTTCCTGAAGTTTTCCCTAAATGTCTAGTTTCAAATATCAGGGGCAAGACAAGCCTTCACAAAAGAAAACTGGATGTTTAAAGTAGACTTGGGACCGACAAAGCATTGTCTTTCCAGGTCTCAATCTTTTGAGTCTGTTGTGCAAGGAATATATCCATGATTGAAGTATCCATTGTCTGGGGTTAGCAATATCCAGCTTTCTGGGTGTTATTTATTTGTTTATTTACTAGTAATACTGAATAGGTAAGGAAAATGGGAGAGAGCATTAAATGACATAATATTTTTAAAAATTAGTTAGGAAATACTGCTCTGGCCGTGGACTATAGGATCAATGAGAGTAAAGAGACACTGGTATCAGGAAAACAAGCTCTAGGATTGTTATTGCAGAGCTCTAATAGCATAAAGTGACAATCATTATCTATACGAAAGAAACTATAGGCCACTTGATTTCTAGAGAACACAAACAGTTCTGGAGGATCCATGAACTATTTTTAATGTATTAAGAAAAAAAAAAAAAAAAAGACAAAAACTTAACATTTACCCATAAGACTGTTGCCTGTTTTATTTCATTTTATTATTTTTTCATTTTAACACGTACTTGTACATATTTGTGGGGTACAGTTGTTATTTCAATACATGCATATACTGCACTATGATTCACTTAGGATAGACAGCATAGTTTTGCATCCATTAATCCACCACTTCTCCCTCCTGTTTTAAACATTTCAGTAAAATGAATTTAGTTTTTAAAGCTTGAATCAGTAATAAGATAAATAAAATGTTTTAATACCTATTCATTTTTATTGAGCAAAGCCTTGCGTTAGGGGAAAATAACATAAAGGCTTTTGATGGTGGCAGCTCAGGGTCATTGCCTTAGGCCTGGTTCATGCTCCATAGAGTGTACTCATAGGTGTCCTGATAGCTGCAGTCTGCTCACTCAGCAATCTCAATTATAGGGAGAAATAGAACCAAGGTTATTTCTTCTTGCTTCAGAATTGAGAACAGTTTTCTTTTCAGAGAAATATGTAACAGCTACTCTAAATTCTATAAGATATGTGCATATAAGAGTTAAAAGAATTCCAAAAGTGATGTACTCTATTTATTGCCAAAATATAAAGCTAATTTATATTCATTTATACTGAAAGTAGGACACACTTGACAGCTATTAATCTATACAGTAATTAACATTAGCTCTGCAAGCTGAAGATAATATAAAAAGCTTATGCTGTGATATAAAATGTTTCAATGGATCATAATTAACACACAACTTCTGCTTCTGATTAATCATTTCTTCTTAGATTGTTTTATAGCTTATGCCTAATTAATGTAAAGGAATATAAAATTTTGGTACTATATACTGGAAGTCCAAAAAAGAATTATAATTTGACTTTGCTATTATTCTTCATATATTTATTAAAGTTTGGTTGGCTTTATATGACATTATTATTATAAGAAAGTCTTACATCATTAAAAAAATTTAAACAGTGCTTTTACTCTCTTTCTAGAACTCTAAAGAACATATTTACAGTGTTGTATATGAAATTTAATTTTTAAATCATATTTACAGTGACTAAATATGTGCAGGATTGTCACACTCTGATTACTTTTTTTCCTCAGAAATATTTGAATTTTTTATGTTTTCTTTTAAAAACTATGCCAATATTTTAGGAAAACAATAAAAATTTAGTAACACTGAAAATCATGTCATATTATATAAAATTTAAATCATTATTTTAAATCAGTAATTGTTTTTTTTCCTAAATGAAAGATATTTGGTAAGTTATTGTTACTACAATTATTATTACTAAAATATTTTTATATCCAGAATTTCCCTTTATAATACCAAATATGCCCTAATTTTTTTGTTTAATATATTATCAATGCCAACTGAATTTCTTTTGAATGTAAACATATTTTTGTTAAATGACTGCAATAGTAAATATGTTGTCTGTGAAAAGCTGACTCCTTTACCTGTGGCTCCAGAGATACTAATAAGCCAAGGTCTAGCTTCTTCTCCTACCTGGGACAGATGATATTGTCCTATTTTATGTGGACAGATCACATTCCTGGTCTATTAAGTCACATTAAATTAATACCACTCTTTCAAGAAGAATTATATAAGTCATAAATCACTACTGCAAAACAACTCAAAACCTGCCAAACCCTACAGGATTAGCATTGAATTTGAGGTATTACATATCTTCTTTTTTTTATATTTTTAATAAAATTCATTTTTAAAGTTCTCAACTAACCGTTCATCGCTCTCTGACTACCATGAACCTGGAAACAGATTTATTTTCCTGAATAAACCCCTTAATAACTCAAATGAACATCTTTAGGTCAAAAGGTCATTTAATGCATTTTAGCTTGGAGTCAAAGAGCATTGCTAAAAGAACATAATACCTATTTGGCTCGAATTTATATCTGGATTTTAAACCACAAACCATAATAGCCTAATTCTTTCAAAAATAATCTTGATGAGCAAAAAATAAATCATCTATATATCAATTTATTGGTAATTTTTTGTGATAGCATTACTCATATTATTTCAGTAAGTACCAGGATTTATCAACCATTTTGGTATGAAATGGAAATCATAAATGTAAAAGAGACCACAGCATTCATTCACTATCAGTAAAGGTGATCAGACTGCGGGTATCACGACATGTCCCTGGATAAATAAGAGTTCACAACTGAAAGGTGCGAATGAGCTGATCATTGCAGTAGACTGTGTGTGCGGTAGACTGGCTCTTACTATCCAGAATTTAGGGACATCAAAACAGGACATGCCCTCAACCAGCAATATGTCCCCTCAACAAAGCTCTCTTCCTTTTTCATATCACAACCTCGTTTCCCTTTATTTGGTTCTTTTACCTTTCCTGCTGTACTTGAGATTCCTGCCTCTTGTCTGGCATCTTGACAGTCTTTGCAGTTGTAATGTGGGCGATAAGCTAAACCTGTTCTTTTTTCCCATTGGATTTGGCCTTGGCATCTTCCTACACCTAGGACGTATACAAGGTTGTACAACATGCACGGACATTGAGATCCTCACCTTCCACACAAACTCCTTGCCCTCAGTTCCCTCTCCCACCTCTTCCTTCCCAATTGCCCATCTCTCTCTACAAAAGATGTATATGCCTCTTGCCTCCTGAGTCTTCTGATATTGCCTTTTCTTTTACTAGTAAGCATCATTTATTTTCATTGAAAAATAATTGATTGTATATACCTGCAAGGTACAGTGTTGAATATCAATACCTGTGTGCAATATGTGATACTTAAATCAGGATAATTAGTATATTCAACATTACAAAATGTAAGCATTTTTTGTGGCTCTTTACCAATACCTTGTTTTGAGTGTTAAAACCCCCGAGGCACCTAATAAAAGGACAGTTCCAAATCTTTTTCATTTTTGTAAGATCGATTTTTCATCTTTTGAGAGGAAAGAGTTCTAGAATGAATGAGAATGAGAACTAGAAGAAAGACAGTAGTCATAGGTTATCTGTATAAATACAAATATTTAAATTTAAAAAAATGAATTCAGTCTTTTCATGACAGAAAACACATCTGATTTGGCTGATTGGTTAGACAATGAGAACTGGGGTTACCAATTAGTTTATATGGTGGATCTTCTTGATATTCACTGAGCTAAACTTGTAGCTCCAAAGCTTTCCTGAAAATATATTTAAAGCATGTGATAAAATCATGCCTTTTAATAAAAAATACACAATTGGAAAATGTGTATTGAGATTAAAAATCATTTGATTTCTCCAAATTGTCTAAGTATTTCAGTTTAAAAAGTAGTTGCTCTAAGGAAAAAATTAACAGGTACAGTACTTCCAAGAAACAAAAAAATGTGATTGACTCTAATAACTGGAGAACAAAATGCTTTTGCATTTCTTTGCTTCAACAAAATTAATAGGAGTAGCAAATCAAATTGTCAGACAATAAGTCAATAAAAATTAGCTTGTCATGATCAATTACTGCATAATTTCTAGCCAATAACTCTAAAGGAATTCAAATCATTTAGTGAATTATTATAGCAAAATACCTTCCATTCTTAATATATATATATATATATATATATATATATGTTTTTACCACTATGAGCATTTAAAATATATATCACTATAAAATTTATTATATACTTGGATCTCATTCTAGAAGTGTTATGTTTTCCTGCTCATTAACAAAAAGCATTTTTATAATTATTCATTAACACAATTTATAGCATTTTATGTTGTTTCTATTGATTCTCTACTATTAATAATTGAGATGAAAACTTGATCTGGATAATTTATTTTAAAACTTGGAGACTTCTAATAACGGGAATAGAAATTTAATTTCAAGTGTGTTATGGAGTATGTATGAAGTGTTGTTTATTTTAGGGATGTCTGATGTGGTGGTTAATGAAAGATGCTGAGCAAAATTCTGTTGGGGAACTGAAGTATTAGTATGGGTTTTAAATGAAAAGGAGGCATCATTAAAGTGACACCTATTAAAGAAGAGTCTATTCATGTATTTTTTAATGGATGATTATTATCAGATATCACTATATATTAGATTATATTTTATGCATGTAAACGCTAAATATAATTTTTAAATGTAAATACATGTAATATGTTGGGAATTATATACTATGCAAGTATTCACTCATGGTTAAAATTTGTAGATAGCCTAAATTACGCAGCAGTGTGAATAACTTTCTAAAATTATTTTTGTCACTACCAAGCAAAATTGCTTGGAAACCGTGGTGATGTTCTATCTGTTTACCATATTGACTAGAGACGAGGAGGAAGAACAATTATTATTCTGGGTTGCCCATTCTATCCTTCTTTTGGAAGTTCATCTCTTTCTCATCTGTTTGCTCCCTGTTTCCACCTTGTTTTTGTTTTACTTTGCCACAGCCTATTATATGTTAAAAAAAAAAATTAGAATCAGACACATGGAATTGCAAGAGTCATTTTCTGACAAATAGCTGTCACAGGATCTACACACAAAGTTCATATTCGCCACAGCTCTAGAATAACTTTTGAACCTTGTTCTGATTTAAAATACCTGTCTCTTTCCTAAACTTAAGTCCATTTCAAAGACTATTTTTAACTTAGTCCTGGAAGATGTCATAAAAATTACACAGCCACCCTTTCTGTTCTTTTGATTCTTGACTGTGAAAGAATGGTGGCAGGTGGGATTGGGAGCAGTTTTCTCTGTCTTTCTGTCTCCTCTGTCTCTGTCTCTCCCTCTGTCTCTCTCTCTCTCTGTTTATGTCTCTCTCTGTCTCTGTCTGTGCCTCTCTTCCTCCCTTCCTCTCTCCCTCTAACTTTTATGAATGAGACTCAGCATAAAGAACAACATAGATGGGAATTACATGGGATCTGTAGATAGCTTTGGGTAGTATGGAGATTTTCACAATGTTAATTCTGCCAATCCAGGAGCACAGAACATCATTTCATCTTTTTGTGTCCTCTTTAACTTCTTTCAACAGTGATTTGTAGCTCTCGTTGTAGAGATCTTTCACCTCCTTGGTTCCATTGATTCCTAGGTATTTTATTTGTGTGACGATTGCAAATGGGTTTGCTTTCTTGATTTCTTTTTCTGCTAGTTTGTTGTTGGTGTATAAAATGCTACCAATATTCGCATGTTGATTTTATATCCTGCAACTTTTCTAAAATTGTTTATCAACTCTGTTTTTTGGTAGAAATTTTGGGCTGTTCTATGTATAGGATCATATCATCTGTAAGCAGGGATGATTTGTCTTCATATTTTCCGATCTGGATGCCCTTTATTTCTTTGTCTTTCCTGATTACTCTGGTTAGTACTTCCAGTACTATGGTGAATAGGAGTGATGAGAATGGGCATCATTGTCTCATTCCTGTTCTCAAGGGAAAAGCTTTTAACTTTTCCCCATTCAGGATGATATTGGCAGAGGGTTTGTCATACATGGCTTTTATTATGGTGAGATATTTTCCATTTATATAAATTTACTGAGGGTCTTTATCATGAAAGGATGTTGAATTATGTCAAAATTTGTTTGCATCTATTGAGATAATCAAATGGTTTTTGTTATTGATTTTGCTGATGTGTCATATTTGTTGACTTGCATATGTTGAACTATCCTTGCATCCCTGGGATGAATCCCACTTGATCATGGTACATAATTTTTTTTGATATATTGCTGTATTCTGCTTGCTGATATTTTGACAAGGATTTTTGCATGTATGTTCATTCAAGGATATTGACCTGTAGTTTTCTTTTTTTGTTGAATCTTTGTCTGGCTTTGGTATCATGGTAATACTGGCCTCATAGAATAAGTCTGGGAGAATGTTGTCTCTTTCAGTTTTTTGGAATAGTTTGAGGGGAATTAGTATTAATTCTTTAAATGTTTGGTAGAATTCAGCAGTAAAGCCATATGGTCCTGGGATTTCTTTTGTTGGAAGACTGCTGATTACTCCTTCAATCCCTTTGCTTGTTATTGATCTGTTCAGGATTTCTATTTCCTCTTGGTTTAGTCTTGGTAGTTTGTATGTGTCCAGAAATTTTACATTTCCTCCAGGTTTTCAAATTTGTTGTTCATAATAGTTGTTCATAATAGTTTCTAATGATTCTTTGTATTTCTGTGGTATTGGTTATTTCTCCTTTTTCATCTCTAATTTTGTTTATTTGGGTCTTCTCTCTTCTTTTTTTTAGTTAGTCTTTCAAAATACCAATGACATTCTTCACAGAAATAGAAAAAAAACCCCTAAAATTCGTATGGAACAACAAAAGAATGCAAATAGCCAAAGCAATCTTGACCAAAATAAATGAATAAATAATAAAGCTGGAGGCATAGCACTACCTGTTTTCAAACTATACTGCAAAGCTATAGTAACCAAAACAGCATGGTATTGGTATAAAAACAGACACTTGGACCAATGAACAGAATAGAGAACCAAGCAATCAATCCACATGCTTACAGCAAACTGATCTTCAAAAAAGATACCAAGAAAATACACTGGGGAAAAGACTGCCTCTTCAAAAAATGATGCTGGGAAAACTGGACATCCATATGTAAAAGAATGAAACTAGACCTGTTCCTCTCACAATATAACAAAATCAACTCTAAATGGATTAAAGACTTAAATATAAGACCTGAAAGTATAAAACTATAAAACTCCTAAAATAAAATGCAGGAGAAACACTTTGGGAAGTAGGACTGGGAAAAGACTTTATGAACATAATCCCCAAAGCACAGGCAACAAAAGGAAAAGTAAACAAATGAGATTACATCAAACAACAAAGCATCTGCAGCAAAAGAAACAATTAGCAGAGCAAAAAGACATCCTATAGAGTGGGAGAAAATACTTGCAAACTATGCATCTGACAAAGGATTACTATCCAAAATACTCAAACAACTTAACAGTAAAAAAACAAATAACTCAATTAAAAAATGAGCAAAAGAACTGAATAAGCATTTCTCAAAGGAAGATCTACAAATGTCCAACAGACACATGAAAAAATGCTCAAAATTAATCAGCATTAGGGAAATGCCAGTCAAAACCACATTGATATACCATCTTACCCCAGTTAAACGGCTATCATCAAAAAGATGGAGAATAACAAATGCTGGCGAAGATGCAGAGAAAGGAAAACCCTCCTACAGTTGATGGGACTGTAAATTGGTGCAGCCATTATGGAAAATGGTATGGAGATTTCTTAAACAACTTCAGATAGAACTGCCATACGATGCAGCAATTCCACTTCTGGGTATATACCCAAAGGAATGGAAAACGTCACGTAGAACAGTTACCTGAACGCCTATGTTTATCGTAGTTCTATTTATAATAGCCAAGAGTTGGAACCAACCTAAATGTCCACCATCAGATGACTACATAAGGAAAATGTGGTATATATACACAATGGAATATTGCTTTGCCATAAAAAAGAATGAAATATTGACATTCGCAGCAACATGGATGAACTTAGAAACAATCATATTAACTGAAATAAGCCAGGCAAAGAAAGAAATACTGCATGTCATCACTCATAAGTGAGAGCTAAAATAATAAACATATAAATAAAAGAAAGAAATAAAGATACAACATTCACAATAATATGTTGAACTTTCAAAAGGAGAACTGAGGTTGCTAAAAGCCAGAAGTGAACGGGGAGGGAGGAATTGGTAAAGGGCCACGAATAGCAATGACAGGGTATATTATTGAATATGATAATTATTCTGATTTGAGCATCACATATTGCTCACGAGTATTGATATTCAACTCTGTACCCCACAGATATATACATTCAACTGTGTTACAGTAAAACTATTTTTTGAAAAAAAAGTACATATAGGGCCAACACAATTTTATATTCACTATTTCTTGTTACAGTTCAGTGCAAGCTGATTAGCTAGTTAGTCTGGATTTCTTTAATTACACTAAATACATTCAACTGTGTTACAGTAAAACTATTTTTTGAAAAAAAAGTACATATAGGGCCAACACAATTTTATATTCACTATTTCTTGTTACAGTTCAGTGCAAGCTGATTAGCTAGTTAGTCTGGATTTCTTTAATTACACTAACAAAATTAAAATGTAAGGAATTATTTCCTGGGATTCTATTTTATGATGGAAATGTGGGCTTTGTGTATGTTTTGTTGGACTAAATTTAATTATGATGCTGGATTTTGTACCTAGGCATTCTCTAAACGCTTTAGAAAAAAAATTTAAGGTTAAAATAAAGGCATAAAAGCAGTAACTATTTGTCCTAAATACAGATTTGTGTCTGTACCTTTGTACATTATTAGAAGGTATTAGCATTCCAAAAAGACAATTTGTATGATTATTATGTTTTGGACCTGCCTACTGAACCTCAGTTACTACATACAAACGAGATGCTGTTAGTGAAACAGTGCCTAGAACCCTTCATATGTATAATTATTGCCTATTATGTAAATTTTGGGCTAATTCAAGGGCCATATTAGGATAATTCATCTTAATGGAACCACATAGTAAGTACATCTTAATTGCCCATTGGCCAGGTTTATAATTAATGTTTAAGCTTTAAACTCTGTATGATGATTTCTACCTTGATTTTATTTTGTTATGAATAGTGGAAGTGGAATAATGTTTTAATTTTTATTAAAATTTTAAAAGAATATTTACATTTTTAATTAATAGTCAAAATATTTAAAAGTAAGAGTAGTTCAATTTTTTGCAAGTAATTATTCGTGACATATAAACAGAATATCTGATTATTTAAAGATATTTTATTTTGTGAATTCATACTAGCAGTTAATTTAATTCAATGGAAAAAAAGCACAAAATATCAAGCAGGTAGTGTAGGCTACTTTAGATTTCTCCTGCTTCAAAGGGAAGAAAATGAGCTCAGTCTTTTTACTTTTAACTATACTATGGTCTTACTTTATTCACAGGGTTTCTTGCAAATATTAGTGGTATAATTATTAATACTAACAATTGCCAGATGCATAACTAAGTGCCTTGTAGACAGTTTGTCTTTTAATTTAAATAACACTCCATGAATTTGATTCTCTCATCCCCAATTTAAGTCAATTGTTCAACTTTACACCGCATACAAAAGGCAGATCCAAGATCTAACAAAATGCTGAAATGCTCTGAAGAGTAGCTACACTTCTCAATCTCCACTTAATAAACAGCTGAAATTTCAAAAGTCAGATTTCAAGATAATTTATTCATACATCCAACACTTTAAAGATGGACTAAACTTGAAATCTGATACATTTCAGCAAAAAGTAATAGGATTCAGATATTTGGTGTAAAGCAGACATTTTCCTCTTTTACTTGCTGTATTATATTATATAGGGTATTTTTTAAAATAATTATGATGACTACAATATATATAAAATTATTTAATAAAGTTGGTAATTGCTGTCTTATCAGTCACTGTTTTAGTTGGCAAATGCAAATAGCTTTTTCCCCCCCCCTCAAATCAGAGAGAGCTGTTAAGAAGCATTTTACAGCCTCGCCTGCCCCATCACACCCAATAATAACCACGGTCACAGTTTATGTACAGGAGTGAATTTGACTTAATTTAAGTCAATGTGATAAATTTAATAATTAGAATAGAATAGCATAATTTTTTTTTTCCAAATTTGGAATGGCCTTCTCCAGGCTAGACTATATATTTTTTTTGTATAAAAACAATGACAAAAATTTCAATCATCAGGAGGAAAGGCCAAACAAAAGGTTTCACATTCCTTTTTTCTTCAGATGCACGATTAAGCAGAATTTAACTATCACCTGTACTGTGTTCACCCTGATGTCCACTAGCAATGTCCCTGTGTCACAGAGCAAGGGTTATTACTTAATGACTGAGGGCAGATGACAGGTTGTTACTGTGGCCTACTGAGGTTAATATAACGGGGAGTGTGAGAGTTTTCTAGTTCTATTTAATTACATTTTCTACAGCAGAATTTGGGCCTAAGTTGAAATCCAATTACAAGCTTCTTTTTGTTTTTGTGGAAACAAAACGTTTCTCCCTTTTTATAATAGAATGTCAGTGAACAAAATTCCTAAACAAAAGGAAGATTATCCAAGGAATTAATAGATGTTATAAATTTTTCTTTAGTGCGGGATGACAGAAAATGGCCCCAAAATCTTGATCAAACCTACTTAATAAAAAAAGTATTAGTTGATATTTTCAAAAGGAAAACATTATAATTAATTTGAGAATGATTTCATTTTTCCATTGCCTAAATTTACCAACCTAGCATCTGTTGAAGGCTTTGAGAGATTTTATTTTTTACTTTATTTGGTTTTTGCTTATTTATTTGTTTATTCATTTTTGATCGCTCATTTATTATTAATCAAAGATGGTAAAGAATCTGAAGTACTATTGAAAATTAGTTAGTGAAGATGGAGGGGGAAAAAACTGATGACACAAGAGATGAGACAGAAGAAATAGAAGACAATGATTTCAGATATGAAATCCTTGAGGGGGCCATGGTGGGTGAAACCTGGTAGTGCAAAAGAAGGGTTGGTGCATAGGTACGGCAAAGATGTAGATCATAAATTATTTATAAATTAATCATTAATTAATATAAATCATAAATTAATCTTAAATTAGTCATAAATTAATCTCACTCATTAGATCATATTCTAAATCAATAATAAAATTATTTTATGATTATAAAATGATGGATTATTCAATAGAAGCACATGTGTTTTAACATATCAGCCTGGAAGATTTTCCAGTTAAGATTCTTCACTACATTGAAAAGTAAAATTAGAGAGGAACATATATAATTGCTGCTGGTAATACAAAATAATACATGTCCTACTAGGGGAACATTCGTTCACATTGAAGGCTGAATTACTCAATATTACAATCTATATTATTGGCTTTTATATATTATACAAAATATAAATTATTATTTTTATTAAAACGTGTATTGTTTTATATATTTGTAAGTTTACAAGTATAATCAGAGACCACAAATCTGAAACTTTTTGTATACTACTCAAATATACTGTGTTAACCTGACAATTGACATTTCTCTTTTTGTGCCTTTTTATATGTATTAAAATTTATTTCTTCTTACAGTGCTACTAAACTCTGCATTTCTTTTTGTAACTTCTTGTTTTTTTTGTGTATTTTCCTGACAGTTGTAGTAATGTACAAGTAGTAACATTCAAGCGGTACCTAAAAATATCATCAAAACACCCAGACATTCTATATATATTAGCAGAGCTGTTAGGACCTGAGCTTTCAAGTTTTCAGTCATTCTAATCAGTTCCATTCATGTAGTTTCATTGCACCATTGCAGAGACTAATCATACTTACTTGACTGCTATATTCAAAACTTAAATGATTAACTGTTTTTCATAGTTACTAAAATGAAGAAAATAAGTGAGCTAATTATAATACAAAATTTTCCATCAGAATGATTTTGGAAAAATTCTTAGAGAAGAATGAATAAACAGAGTTTTGATACCTTCGTTCATAAAATCAGTTAAATCTCTGAGGACTTTTATCATTATAACTTTTTGTTCAAGTTAGTACTAGAACATCTTCTGTGGCTCAATCCATCTTCCTTAGGGGAAATGTCTGGAATGTTTCCCTGGGAGAGAGCTTTGGTAAGTTTCTAGCAGTCTTAATAGCTATAAACAACATAATTTAAATGCTAAACTGCCCTCTGATTTTGCTTGGAGGTGAGGAGTTTCAGTGCTAAAACTGGACAACCCCGGGAAAACTGAGATAGATGGTCAACGATGCAATAATTGTTGGTTTTTAGATTTCTAAAGGTGTCCTAGAGATAATGATCTTAATAATAATATTACTTTTATTGGTGTAATAAATAAATTTAAAATATGGAGAAGGTATTGCTTCCCTGCTGCTGGAGGCAATATCTGATAAGGTTTTGGGTTTTGGTTAATGCACAAAACACTCCAACTGAGAACAGAACAGCTGGCCCTTGCCAAATGGGGCAGTCATCCAACAGAACTCAAGTGAAATTCCCTACTACTCTGAACTCTGAAGTCAGTTCCTGAACATATAGTAAATAGCCACCATGGGTGTTTTAATGCCCCAAAGGGAATACCTCAAAGGAACCATCATATAATATTGCCGCACCCTTTCCTCCATTTCCAAGTGTCAATTTGTATCGTTCAATACTTAAATAAAGAAGTTAAGTTCGGTTTATTCCAATAACCTGTTTGAATTTTTAAATGAAATAGTTATATAGCCCTGAAACCAACTGAATTCAAGAATCTTTTCTATCCTTACATATGTAGACAAAACTAAAAAATAACTCAAAAATTGCAGTATTTAAAAATATTTGCATTTGTAGAAAAGGTATTAACATTTTTATTTTCCTTAATGTCCATGATGTTCCATGATATTTCACATAAAAATGTTGTTCTATTTATTGTTTAATAAAACATTTTTGTAGTTATCACAAAGAGTTATTGAATAAATATTGTTTTGGACTGAGCATATCCAAATATGCATTTCTAATCTTTCCTAAAAACACTGTTCCTTCTTGATCTTTCCCCAGCTCATTAAGGAGAAACTACATCCTTCCAGCCTCTCAGACCCAAAACTTAGGGACTATTCTTGGATTCTTTCCTTCTCGTATATTCATATTCAACTCATCAATGAATTCTGTCAGCTCTACCATCAAAACATACCCACAATCTGAGTATTTATTACAAACTTCACCACAAACTGATCTAAGCAACCATTGCCTCCTGCCTGCATTATTGAATAGCTTACAAATGGATTCTCTGATTCTCCACTTGACCCTTTCCCCAATCTTTCTTTCATTGCTGCAATATTGAGGCCTAAACTCTATTTTTAAGTAAAGCAGCCAGACTGAGCTTATTAAATTCTTAGTTAGTTCAGGTCATTCCTCTGTTCCCCCTTCAGTGACTTTCCATCTCACTCTGAGTTATAGCCAGAATCCCTATATGGGCTTATGATGTGCTAAATGAGCTGAACATGGTTACTGTTCTCATCTACCTGGCTGGCACCCTCAATTTTCTTCAGATCTCTGCTGAAATATTACCTTCTCAGTGAGGCCTTCCCTGACAATTCTGTTTAAATTACAATCCTTTACTGCTGTTCTCCCCAGTCTTCCTCTCCTTTCTTCCTTACCCTGATTTATTTTTCTCTGCAAAATGTATTAATGTTTAATGTATTGTATGTTTAAATTATTTATGTGTATTTCCTAGCTTATAAACACTAGTTTATAAGCTTCTTGGAAACAGAATTTTTTTTTCTTTGAAGGTTTTGTGGTATGCTTCGTACCTAATCCAGTGCTTGACATATGATGTGTTACCATGTGAATAGTGAATGAACTTTTCATTACCTCTATTGAATTTTCATTGATGTTGTTCAATATTATAATATTATAAATAATATAGTTAATATTCCCAGCCCCAAAAGTTTCTATATGTATTATTTGATATACATTTTTAGCACTTCAAATCTCAACACAGACATCAGAGAGTGTAGACTATGGCTAACGCTATGCTAACTTAGCACTGATCTAGCATAAGACTACCTGCATTTTTAACAGTAAAAACATAGCAGCCCCATCTTCATTGCTACAAAATCTTCTCAGACAATTCCCTACAACTGGGCCCACTCATCTTACTTGAATTAAGAAAGTCATCCCATAGAACTGTGAGTTAACTATTTGGCACAAGTAGTGAACAAGTTCTTCTAGAGCTAGTCACTGAAAATTCTTGATAACTTCCAAATTGGTTATTCTTTTGCTGATCGGAAAAAAATTTACTTCCAGTGATGCATACCAGGATTTTGTCTTAGTTCAGTTGTAATGGTTTGATGTGTGCCTATTTCCAGTTACTTCTGCTCCAAACCTTTTCCTATTCTTATCAGTCTTCAGGAATTGGAACTTTGCAATAGGAATCTAGTCATGTTAGTGAACCTTGTACTCTGAAGACACAGAAATGAAAGGACAAACACCTCCAAAGATACATGTGAATGGCTCCTCAACCTTACTACTGCCTTAGGTTATATTTCTTTAGTAGTATTTGTTGACAACCTGCTTTTAAAACACTTAAGATGTTAGTTAAAATTAATTCCTGGGCCCTAGACTAGATGTAGCAAATCTAAATATCTAAATATCGAAATCTAATTGTCTGAGAGCCTCCTTTATCCTCTCTGCTTCTATTGCATTTGTATATGAAAATGATTATTATTTTTTTTTGTCTTTTTTTTTTTTTCGTGTCCGGCAACGGATCGCAACCCTCGGTGTCGCGCCCGTACTGGACCGGGACCGGCAACGGGTTCGCAACCCTCCGTGCTGTGCCCGTACCTCGCTCAGCCAGTGAGCGGGAACCGGTCTGTATGTGGGATCCGAACCCTCGGCGGGAGCGCCGCCACACTCCCAAGTGGCGCACTGTAGCAGTGCACCACCAGGCCGGCCCCGAAAATGATTATTTTTAAAAATATTTTATTGTGAAGTCTTTAACAGTCTATAAATACACAATTTAATAAAACATAACAAATATAACACCACATAACTATCACCAGAGTATGAAAAAGTGCATTGCTAAAGCCTCAGAGGTGGCCCCTCTTCCACACTGTATCTCTCTTCGCAATAAAACTCCCTTCTTTTACCCAAGAAAGATTCCTGGAAGTTTGTAGTTGTCACTTCCTTGCTTTTCTTTATACTTTCTACCTGTGAATGAATTTCCTTAGCAAAATAATTTAGTCATGTTTATTTGTGAACTTTATAGAAATGAAATGTAGTTATTCTTTTGTATATTTTTGTGTATCTTACATATTCTGCATATTTTTCATTTCGTTAAACTAATTTATTCATTTATTTACAATAGATATTCAGTGTCTTTCCAGTTTGGAGCTATTATGAATACTTTGCACATTTTTGTACATGTATTCAGGCACATATGCACATAGTTTTCTTTAGGCTATTTACATAGGATTGAAGGTATTGAGTCATCATTTTTGCAAATGTTTTCTTTTACTAGATAATACCTGTTTTCCAAAGTCTTTGTACCATTCGTACTTTCCATAAGTTAATGTGAAATCTCTTTGCTCCACAACTTTGCAAACACTTGGTACTGTCAGGCTTTTTAATTTTTGCCAATTAGAGGTTGTATAGTCATATCTCATTATTTCCTTTCCTTGATTACTAATGAAGTTGAGCACAAGGGATCTGGCTCTATCAATTCTTAGTTTACCCTTCATTGCTTCTTTACTGGTAACTAGAGTCATGTGTCAGAATAGCCCATGAAGGGAAAAAGGTAAACCGTGCTTAGGAAGGAAGTATTTTACATACGAAATGAAACACAGGATCTAGCTAACTTGTATTGACAAGATATGGAGGAACATATGAAGGGATGGATTTTGAGGGTTTTATACTAGAAGGATGAGAATGTAAAAATATAAGTCTGACATGGGAGCCATCTTCAATGATCCAGGGTTTAAGTCCTGACAAAAAAACCTACCCTGGTCCCAGTACCCTCCTGAAATGCTTCCTTGAATGAGGTCCAGATCCCAGACACGGTAGGGAGTCAGAAAGCTCAGGGGAAGTACAAAAGTTGTGATGAAATTATAAGACCAGAGATACACCAGATGAATATATTCCATAGGAAGCCACAGAAAAAATTCTGTTCTCTATATAATAAGCAAAATATTGATGGAGCATTTTGCTTTTTTTTTCTCTGTCTACACTCTATCTTTAGGTGATTTCACTGTGGAGCTACATGGCTCTAGATACTATACATGTGCTGATGAGCTTGTACTTTCACCCTTCAGTTATATCCTGAACTCCAAATTTATATATCCCACTGTCTGGCTGGCATGTCTACATGGACATCCATCCATTAAGCCCAAATAAATAAGGCCAAAACAAAGTGTTTGAGTTATCTCCTGAGTTAGTTTCTATCTTGTTAAATGGTACTGTGGTGCAACAATCACTCAGGCTCAAACATAGGAGATACATTCAATTCTTTTCTCTAAAAGTCTATATCCAATTCTTCAGCATATCCTTTTAGCACAATTTTCCAAAATATATTTTAAAAAATCAATGTTTCATCACTATCTCCCTACATCCTTGATCCAAGCATACAGTTTCTTGTCTAGATTACAATGAGACACCCCTCCCCCCCAAATAAACTCTTTTCTTCTATCTCACCCCACAGCTCTATGTAATATTTCTAAAGTATTATTGGGTTACATCACACCTCTGCATTAAAATGCAAAGGGCTTGTCATTTTACTTAGAATAAGAAAAAACACATTCTAACCATTATATACAAGAGCCTACATTATTCACCCCTGCCTAGCTCTTCAAGTTGTTCCCATTAATGTGGCACTTCTTCTTTTTTTTTTTTTTTTTTTTTTAGCATACTCCAATTGTCTGATCCTTTTTCTGGTCTCCGAATACAGTTAACTGGTTTGCATTTCAGTTCTTATTTTTGCTGATCCTTCTATTTGGGATACCATTTGCCAGATCTTCACATGGCCTTTTCTTTATTAGTCAAATATCAAGTTTAATGGTAATTTCCTGAAGCTCTCCTTGGGAATTTTATCATATATACTACTCTTCACAGTACCAGTAGCTTTCAACCATATTACACTATTTTTACTTTCTATATAGCTCTCATCAATACCTGAAATTGCCTTAATTATTTCTGTATTTGTTTATTACCTGTGTGCTAAAACCAGAATGTAAGGGCCTTGATGGCAGGAATCCTTCTTGTTTTATTCAGTGCTGTACCGGGCCTATAGCAGTGCTTGTTACAGACCAGGTACTCAGCGGGGACTGAATTCTCTGCTATTGGCTGCCCAAACTAGCATACAATGGAGATATTATTCCTGTAGTGGTGGAGACTATACTTTTCTATGTATGGTATTAAAGTCATGTGTGTCAGTGACAGTATGTCTTCTGAATAACAGTTTATAATGTTCTGCAGGTCTGTCAGTTCTCAGCCTCTTTTAACAAAATTTTCAAATGAATGACACCTTTCCAGGAGATGCATTTGGTGATCCTTCAAGCTTGTGTAGAATCCAGTCACATTGGCCTCAGCTGATGAGATGGGATGGACATATCTGATGGGAGACGATCTATAACCCGATGGTGCCATATGATGTGACTGGCTCAAAAGCTCAGAAATTTATATGGAAAGTCACTTTAAATGATGCCTGGGAGAAATGACCCTGTCCCTTCTCTTATAGAGTTTGAAGGTGAGAAATATCAAGGAGGTGACCAGTCACTAGTAGATCAACTGAGAATAAATAACAAAACATTTTGTTATCAAATCTACAATATTGTGACATTTTGCCTTTGATAGATGTAAAATAGAAAGAGTAAGAAATAATAAATTTATGATGTAAAATATTAAACAAAACTTTTGAATAAAAGAAAATAATTTTGTTGGATGAGAAGTAAAAGCTGATTCTTCAGAAACAATTCAATCACATTGTGTTTTGGGGGTATGTTCACTTCAGGGCAAATGTAAACTGACATTGAAACATGACTTGAGCTTTATCATATCAGGCCATGCTTTATCAAATCTAGTTAATGTATTTTTTCTTTCTTATGTTTTCTGTAATCTCACATGTAAAATATTTTGCAAGGAAAACAGTTTCATTACATTCTACAGGTTTCCCCCAATCAGGATGATGTTGGCGGTGGGTTTGCTGTAGATGGCTTTTATTGTTTTGAGATAACTTCCGTCTATACCTAATTTGCTGAGAGTCTTTATCATAAAAGGATTTTGAATTTTGTCAAACACTTTTTCTGCATCTATTGAAATAATCATATGGTTTTTTTGTCCTTGACTTTGTTGATGTCGTGTTTCACATTTATTGGTGTGCGTATGTCAAACTATCCTTGCATCCCTGGAATGAATCCCACTTGACCCATGGTGCATAACTTTTTTCATGTGTTGCCATATTCTGTTTGCTAATATTTTGTTGAGGATTTCTTCGTCTGTTTATTAGAGATATCAGCCTGTGGTTTTTGTTTGTTGTTGTATTGTATCTTTGTCTGGTTTTGGTATCACGGTGATGCTGGCCTCTTAGAGTGAGTTTGGGAGAATAGCCTCTGTTTGAATTTTTTGGAATAGTTTAAAGAGAATTGGTATTAATTCCTCTTTAAAGGTTTGGTAGGATTCAGCAGTAAAGCCATCTGGGCTTTTCTTTGTTGGGAGACTGCTGATTACTGCATCAGTCTTCGTTCCTTCTTATTGATCTATTCAGGTTTTCTATTTCTTCTTGGTTCAGTCTTGGTAGTTTGTAGGCATTTCTCAAAGGAAGATATACAAATGGCCAACAGACACATGAAAAAATGCTCAGCATTGCTCAGCATTAGCTGCCAAAAATATAAAAAAATAAACATTACTGAGATATTTGTTTACTCTTACTTTATTTTTGCCACTGCATCCCTACTGAAACTATTTATCTTCTCACTGGTGTATTGCCTCAAAGAGAGTTTTAAAAGAGTTTTTGGATGTCAGCTTTTTCTGATATGTTGTGGCTAAGAATGTTGGTGATTGTACACTATTATTATATACACAAAGTATTAATACTATGGGCTTGGTTTATATAAACATTTGTTTACTTAGTCCTAAATCTTCTCAGGTTTGAAAAATGCTTACCTACTGTGGAAGAAATTTATTACTATCTTAGTTGAGGTTAGCTACTACCAGAGATTTAGGCTAGGATGTGGTAACTGCTTGGGACACTTTAAACCACTTTAGTGTTTCTGTCAATGGTTCCATTACTTCAGGAGGTATATGATAACTTAGTGTATGTTGTTGAATTTAAGCTATATGCATTACATAATTCATATTTTTATTTATGGAATTTTGCAGATCCCTTTATGATTGATAGATTAACTTACATAAATGTCTTTCTCATAACTCCAAAAACCTTATAATCTAATAGAATTCTTAGGTAAATAGATTTAAGTTAAAGACTTTTAGTCTTGATGGATTCCTGCATTCTTTCATTTTTCTTAGCCTCATAGAACACTGAAAGATAATTAAAATAATACTCTGCTGATTTTCAGATATTCTACATGGTCTTCTTTGACTTCGTAGTCAACATATGTGATTATTTGATGGATATCCTTCCTTGAGTCAGAGAAAATCATCCAACTTTTGTTTGCAGTATTAGCTATTTTCTATATACTTTTAAATAAAATAAATGTGTCAATAATTCTGCATAAGTAAAAAGGCTTGAAGCTAATATTTTTCTTATATTGATCCTATTTTAAAATATTTTATGTTTATTTTCTCTTTAGTTGATTATTATGAACTTTTCATAGATTCAACGTATTTCAATTAATTATAGTCATTATTCTTCTTTTGAAGCTCAAATGTTCACAACTTCTTTTGTTTGTTTTTGTTTTTTACATGCTTGGCATGATCCTATTAATATTTCAAAGCTGCATGTCTTTTCTGACTCAACTACGTGTTCTAGATTTCATTTGTACATTCCTGCTCCCCACACATGATCAACCAGTTCTCCAAACATTCCCGGTTACTTTAAGTGGAAAAATAGTATTAGAGAACAACATCTAAGTACAGGCTGAATTGATCTGAGCCCATTTCAATGGACAGATCTAGAGAGGATTTTATAGATAGATGATAGATAGATAGATAGATAGATAGATAGATAGATAGATAGATAGATGATATAGATTAACTTTGATGAAATATTTACAGTTCACTTCTAACATTAAAGTGCCCCTCCTTTTTTATCCTATATTTTTTTCTACCTTCTCTCTTATACCAGATAATTTGCTTTTTAATGAAAATGGCATACTTATGGATTTACTTTATATGAGAAGCAAAAGATAACAATTCAGTATTACCATGAGTAATGAGACTACTGAATAAAGCTCAAGATTCTCTCAGCATTTCCTTTGATTCATTGACTCCATCTGACTATATATGCTGAGTAAATTTTATTTTTTTATAGTTGTCTCATCAGCTGTCATTTGTATGACTATGTAATTGCTTATCTGATGGAACTTTTAGTCAATCATTTTAGTTTTCTATCCATTTGAGGGCATTGTTATTACAATGCTTGATAATACTAAATCCTAAGCTGATGAAAGCTCTAAGACATTTATCTTTTCTTGGTTCTCCATCAGCAACTGGAGGAGAAAGAAGGGGCCAACCACTAGTATGCTTTAAAACAATAAGGAAATTCCATCATGTTAATTCCTGAAGTTCCCAATGTGTAAGAATTTTATTTTGCCATTGTTTTGTTTATCTACATAATGACTTATCAGAGTTATAGTTATATATATACTTATACATATGTTTGAATCAGACAAACTTACATATATGTTCTAAGTTGACAATTTCTGCATATTACTATTTAATATTTAGGAAATATTTCATATTTTAATTAAATTTTATTTTGATCAAAGTCTCTTCTGAATTAAAGCTTTTTAACCTTGCTGCCTTTTCTGACCATCATGCTTTCTATCTGTTTTAAAACTATAGTGTATTCCCTTAGTGCAATATATTATGCTAATAATTATACTAACAGCAAGGATTGTTTTGCATTAGCACAAATGACTCTCCTCAGAATATTAGCTTATCCAGTACCATTTTAAATTTTAATTTTACTTTGTGAGTAAGAGCAACAAGGAGCTTCCTAGTATTTATTACTCTGTATCATTATCTGAGAAAAATGCAAATGCAGGCTTTTGGGTTTTTATAGTAAATCTTTTTTTGACTCATGGTTAAAAAACAGTCTTTATTTCATACAATTGTTTGTATTATCTTCATTTTGTACATAAAGATAATCTTAATGTAGAACTCTTAATTGCCAAGAGATGTTTAAAAAATGCAAATCTATTCCATCAATGCTATGGGATTTCAAACCTCCAAAATCTGATTGAGAATGTTTCAAATAACCGGTGTCGGGCCTCCCTGAGCCAGAGGCCGACAAAACCGAGCGGGAAGAGACCCCGGTCCAGCCGGGGGTCCCTTGTGGGGCTGAGCGGGATGATGAGTGTCGCTGGCACGGCCCTTCCCCCCCAGGACCTTCCTCCCCGGGGGCCGAGAAAGAACACCACCGAGCCAGGAGAGTGGTCAAAGCCAGAACTCCGTTTATTTGCAGGGCGGCACAGCTTATATAGGGAAAAAGGGCAGGGCGGGTTTTGATATGAGAGATCAAGCAAAGAGCCAATAAGAAGGGCTTAAAAGGATAGGGTGAGGTGGTGGGGAGGCTTTACGCGAATACGGAACTAAAGTTGCTGAATCACTGGGACCCGGAAGGGCGAGGCTGGCAGCTACGTGCCGTTGAGCGCTAGTGAAATGGTGGCCGCGGAGCGCATGAAATGGCACCCGTGCGCGTCAGGGCGCATGCGCGCAAAGTTATGCCCAACAAACCGGAGTGTAAGAAAATAAAGTATTATTACAATCATCAGAATTTATTAGAAAAATTATATATTCTGCAATTATTTTATTAAGAAAGTTCAAGTGAAAACCTTTGATTCATATACTTTTATGGTTATGTAGGTTTTTAAAAATATTCAAACACAAGAAGAGTTTTAACAATGCCATATTTCAGTTTAATACTTTTTTTTGAAATCCAGTGATTTACAGTGCATTCACTGTAAGGTATAGCCTTAGTTTTGATGGAGAATTTCAATGCCTTGTATAAACTTAAATGTACCATTGCTCAAGCTCTTATCAGCATCACTTAACTCCACCTGAAACTCCAACATCATTAGATACTTTAAAATTAAAGAAAAACATTAAAATTTTCAGTTTTATGCTATGATGCTACTTTTATTAACATCTGAAAATGTAAAAGGTACTTGATAAGAAATTCCCCATTTTATAATAAATGTTTCAGGAAAAAATAGCATAACTCATATATGAGTCTTTTAACAAGAACACGGGAGGCTATCATTCCAAACATAACCATCTGGAACCAGGACTTTAAAACCTTAACTTAAGGATAAATCTATTTGCTACCCAATGGCCAGTGGCTTGTTTTTATCAGTGCAATTTTATTTTTCACTTTTTGAGGTTAACACTCTCCCTGCATATTTTTATTCACAAAGTTTTTTTTTTTTTTTTCATTTTTCTTTTTTATCTTGTAAATCCTATCTTTCCACTAAACATTCTGTGACATGGTCGAATTATTTTTTGAGTAAGGTATCCCAGTGGACTTCATCACGTTTAGCCCAAGCACTATGCTTTGTTAATTTCCATTGTTGCTGTTAGTGGTGGAGGAGACTGGTCTGTGTTACTGTTTTTAAGCACCCCAGACTATTGTCTTGAGGAAACTTAAGGAGATTTTTCAACCTCTTCTGGGTATCTTTGAGGGAGATAATTATGGGCTTGATCTTTCTTTTTATAAATCTTATCTTCCCGTTGATATGTCTCTATTTGGAATTCTAAGGCTTCCAATCAGATATTCAAGGATGTCATAATGTTACCAAACTCAGATCTGGCTGCCCACACTCTTGAGAAGAAAAAAAAAAAAAAAACTCAGAATTCAAATGGCTGATGTTAGAAAAGCAGATGTATTCAGCTGAAGGAGATGGCTATCCCATCTCAAAGATACAGATTTGCTGAGGGGTTTTTGAAGGAGGGGTTGAGGGAATGGAATGTGGGAGGTAAAAAGCAGGAGAGAAGGAGACATGAGCTATGAGGGGTCCATGTCTATGGGTCAGGTACAAGGTCTTGCCAACGCCTTGTCTGATTTCTGTTCTCATCTTGGCTGTGATCTCAGGACCCTGCATGACTTTGATTTGCACTGATGTACTTGGCTGGTGCCCAAGGTCAGTTTCCAGTCATTTGGCCTTGATCATTTTTCAAAACTCTACAAGTCTCAAACAAATAACTGCTAGCTTTGCAAAGTACTAATTAGCTTCTTGGCCTTGTTTTCCTACTTAGCAAGCAAGATAAGAAAGTCAGGGGATGGGAACAAAGAGTGGAAAGAAAAAAACTATCCTTTTAAAAATCCTCCCATCTTCTGGAGCCCAGGCAGTTTTAGGTCCCAACAGGGCTTTAGTCCTGATCACTCCATAAATAATCGGAGGATTCATCAAGAAAAATCATTAGTTTGGGGTCACTTGTAATGAGGGACTTTATTTGTAATTAGACTTCATTTGTAATGTGAGAAAGGTAAACTAAGACCACAATGAGGTACCGATTACAATTAAATCAGATAATGGGAAAGATCAAAGAGGATGTGCTTTAATAGAAACTCTGCTCACCTGCTGCTAGTAGGGATTTAAGTGAGTACCACTGCTTTGGGAAATGTGTTTATATCTTCTTATAAATTAGACCATTTTCATATCCTGTGCACCCCTAGATGCACAGCTACTTGGCACAACTAAAAAAATGAGCAGATTCAGGTGTGGCTGGAACTTAAATAAGGAGGGAAGAGGGGTTTAGAGACTGCCACAGGAAAACCCCTGCCATTAAAACACCAACACATAAGGTTGCTTTTGAAACAGCAGAATGTCTGAGCTGACACTGAACATGAAGTCAATGATATGTGTCTTCAAATGTCTTAATAAGTACAATTAATGAACTGGAGTGGAGTATAAGTAGGAGCCAACGAGAACAGGAGGGCCCAAAGAAAGGAAGAGTCATTGCACTCAGGTTTGGAAACAGTGGGACAAAAGTCAGCTCTACAGTTTTACAGGAACTGGGCTGTAAGAAGACACCTATCTTTATTGAAAACATCTGAAGATATTAAACCAGATCTCCATAAATGCATGGGCCACCAGAACAAGAATGGAAAGAACAGTGTCCATTCATATCTATACATATTCTACTTACATATGGAGGAAAATAAAGTGAGAGTTGACTCAAAAGAGGACACGAGGAAGCAAAGTAGCTACTTTGGCAGTTCTTGATGAATAAAGGTGTTCTCCATCTGAACATAATCATCTGTTTTGTTACCCACATAAAGAAGTAAACCAAAAATTGTTTACAAAAAACAAATTAAATTATATTCCAAAAGTCAGGCATGGTTGAGGATGAAGGGCTATACCAGAGAATCTCTTTGACTATTAAATTTCAGTAACCTGCAACCCAGAGATTGATACCATGTAATCACCGATGAATGACTAAGTATTAAACTGCCTAGCATCATAAATCAGTTTTTAGTCTACAGGTCTCATTCAGGTGTGTTTTAAATCTAAATTTAGAGACTGAGATTAACAGTGTGTGAAGGAAAGTAGACACTTTCTCACAGAAGCATATGGCATTTCCTTTGTACCATATGAAAATGATGTTTTTACTTTATGCTTCAAGAATGTGGTTTCTCTCAAAGAAAATTAAAAAGTAAATTTATTATTTTCATTCAACTAACACCAATAGAAGTAATGCATGTGGGAATTTTAGAAAAAGAAAAATGCTTAAACTTCTTAATTTACTACTTACTATTTCTTTATATTCTCAAAATTGGATTAAAGATTTTAACTCTAAGATTTTGTTAAAAGTCACTGAAATAATATGTTGTCAAGATTTATGTGCAATACTGAATGTCAGAAGTAAAAGAAACGATATAAAAATTTTGAGGGAAAATAAATTACAAGCCTACATTGCATTCATACCTAATCAAACAATCAAGTGGAATTAATACCTCATAAAATTTTTAGGTAAGAAAAAATTTATAAGCATACACATAAATGCATACACACACGTGAGAGTGCTTCAAGAAGTTCATGGAAAAATAGAATTAAAAGATAATACAAATCTTTCCATAAATAATTACTCGAGAAAGGACCACACAAAAGAAACAAAGAAATTAGAAAACAGAGTGATTGATATAGGAGCAGCTGATCGTAAAGTAGAAAACATGAAACAAACTGAAAAGAATTAAAAGAGCATCACATAGTCCAGTTGTTTTTTTTAACCACAGCTGCTCATTAGAATCACATATGGAGTTTTGGAGAGGAAAAAAAAAATACCTGAACCAATTGTATTTGTTAAAAACTTCAAAGATAATTTTAATATGCAGCTGGATTTTAAAAAGTAATTTAAAGTTTTTCTTATGTAGAATTCTACTTAATTCCCTGTGGACCAATCATGACACATGGTATTAGAGTGAATAATATTGACATAATCACAATAGGAAAAGATATTTGTCAGTTTTCATGATTAATAGCTAGACATAAAAAATAAAAGATAATTACAATTGCAGATCGTATCGCAAACATGATTTACCTGATAACAAAATATAATTATATAAACATGGGGGAGTGATAAAGTGAGAAAGTTGCTCACGTTCTCATTGTCCACAGCAGTAGTTCAGTCAACACTCTTTAAATTTGTTAAACTGGAAAATGAAGAATGAACACTTTATAGTTATGAAGGTGTTTACTAAAGAAACTAAATGGCAGAAACAGGTATTGCCCTGGAACCTTTAGCTGAGTAACGATCAATGCATGTGAGGAAAATATCCAAGGCCCAGGTATGAACAGCTTGAAAGAATTTGAGGTAAAAAGCCCTTGAGCAGGAGTAAGTTTTTCCTTTTTTTTTTTTTTTTTTTGTCTTTTTTTGTGTCCGGCAACGGATCGCAACCCTCGGTGTCACACCCGCACCTCGCTCAGCCAGTGAACAGGAACCGGTCTGTATGCGGGATCCGAACCCTCGGCGGGAGCGCCGCCGCACTCCCAAGCGGCGCACTGTAGGAGTGTGCCACCGGGCCAGCCCCGAGCAGGAGTAAGTTTTTCCTTTTTTTTTTTTTTTTTCTTTTTTTGTGTCCGGCAACGGATCGCAACCCTCGGTGTCACACCCGCACCTCGCTCAGCCAGTGAACAGGAACCGGTCTGTATGCGGGATCCGAACCCTCGGCGGGAGCGCCGCCGCACTCCCAAGCGGCGCACTGTAGCAGTGTGCCACCGGGCCAGCCCCGAGCAGGAGTAAGTTTTTGATCTCACTAGCCAGAGTAAAAAAACCCTCACAGTTCATTAGGTAGAGTACTTAGAAGGGCATTGAGTCAATAATGGGGAAAAATTGGAGCCAGGCTAAAGGCCACTCTTAACACTGCCTAACAGAGCTTGAAAGCAGGCCTTGAAAGAATTAAACTGTTACCAAGTAATCTAGATATTTCCCAAAACAATACTGTATCGTGGGAGCACGAGATCTCAAAGGGCACTTGCGCACTGTTTGCCTATTCCAAAGAACTCACCTGGGCCGATAGGTAGAGACACCAGTATAGCAGACTTTCAGGAGGTTCTGGTGGCAGCTGGTCAGCTAGAAATCCACATCATCACGGGGTACGTACGATAGTTACATAGTGAACAGATCAAAGGAGAGGTGTAAATCATTCGCATGCTTATCCTTAGACCCTCACCCAGCTCACATTACTCAGTGCATGAGAAATCTGGCTGGGTAGGTAACTTACTTGCTAACCTCCTGATGCCAAAGTAGTTAACGCTAGTGTTCTAACTACATTTACCTGCTAATGCATTCACTCAGGGTTTCTGCTTCCTACTGTCTTCCATTTGTCTTAAAGGAGATGTTCCTTTCCTTGGGTAACTACCTTGGCCAAGGGTGGTTTCCCAGGAAGGAGGAGTAACTCTTGTGTGCACAGGGAGGGGGGATAGGTCTGTGTCCCACATTTACCTTACAAATACTCAGGAGTGTTTATAGGGATAGAAAAATACTTGGCAGCAGCAAGTTAAAATCACAAGGCCAAGTGTCCATCAAAAATTATCAGGCATTCAAAGAAGTAAAACCATATGCATATATATATACACACACACACACACACACACACACACACACACACACATGTATGAAGGTGCTTCAAAAGGATCATGGAACTATTCATATTATCTTCCAATTCTATTTTTCCACATATTTTTTGAAATACCCTGTGTGTGTGTATATATAGTTTCAAACTTTTAGATATAAAAATTTCATTATCTAAAATGAAAAATACATGTATATAATAAAACAAACATTGGACAGGAGAAGAAGAAGTAAGTAAACTTGAGTGTGTATCAGTTAAAACTATTCAAAATTAAACACAAAGAAAATGATAGAAGAAATATTACCAGAAAAGACAATAAGCTATAGAATACATTCAAACAATTTTTTAAATTAATTAATTAATTTTTTATTTAATTTTTATTGAATCGAAATTGATTATATATATTTTGGGGGGTTCAACATTGAGATATGCTGATCAAGTCAGTATTACTAGCATATATATTATTATAAATTGTAATTATTCTTTATGCTCCTTGTCCAATTCCTCCCCATCACCTTGTCCCTTCCTCCTCCCCCACTCTAATTACCCTAGATTTCTTCTCTCCCTCTGAAAGAATAATGGTTACTCTGTTGATTTGCTGCCCAAATGATCTGTCCAATGCTGAGAGGCATGATCAGGTCCCCCAATACAATCATAGAGCAGATGCCTCTTCTGTCACTCTGAAATGGGCTCTGTGGGAAGAGACATCCTCCTCCTTTCTTCATCTCTACTGGTGACTCTTCTTGTGTCAATGCACTCCTCCAGTGGCTGGTGGACCATCTGCATAGTGGTTGCGGCATCTAGCTGCCTTTGTGGCAGCCATGGATATCATGGTGGCTGTGGTGGGCCACTCACATGGAGGAGATGATTTTGGCATATTTCTTGGTGCTGGCAGTATGCCTGGTTGTGGAGAGTGTCTGATCCCCGGCTCCATATCCCAAGTCCCTGGTTGGGCCCCAAGGTGCTGGCAAGGTGTACCTGGTTATGGGAGGGGGGTCCAGTCCCCTTCTCCATGTCCCGGGTCCCTGGGGGTGGGCCTGAGGCACTGGCACAGTGTGCCTGGTTGTGGAAAGGGGGGTCTGGTCCCTGGCTTCATGCCCTGGGATTCTGGGTAGACCTGAAGCACTGGCGTGATGTACCTGGTTATGGGAGGGAGGTCCAGTCCCCTTCTCCATGCCCTGTGTCCCTGGGCAGGCCCCGAGGCACTGGCAAGATGTCCCTGGTTGCGGGAGGTGGGTCTGGTCCCCTTCTTCATGCCCCGAGTTCCCAGACGGGCCGTGGGGTACTCGTGCGGTATGCCCGGTTGTGGGAGGGGGGTCTGATCCCCTTCTCCGTGTCTTGGGCCCCTGGGTGGAGCCCAGAGGCACTGTCACGGTGTGCCTCAGTCTGGGAAGGGGGTCTGTTCCCCAGCTGCTAGCCCCAGGTCCCCAGCGGGACCCGAGGAATTGGTGGTGTGCCTGGATGTGGGAGTGGGGTCTGGTCCCAGCTCTAATCCTCAGATTCCTGGGCAGGGCCCTGAGGTGCTGGTCGTGTGAGTGGTTGTGGGCAGGGGTCCTGCCCCTGGTTCCATGCTTCATGTCCCGTGGTGTGCCCCAAGGTATTGCTGGTGCGAATGGGCCAGAACCAACTTTTTGTCCTATGCTTACTTCTAACATGGTGGAACTTTCTGTGGGAACCAGTACTTGAGCTGTGTGGTTGAGGAATTGCTGCTTTGCTACTGTGTCCCTAGGGAAGGCTTTTTGTGCAGCTCAGGGTTTAATGGTTAAAGTTATAGGTACTTCTGGCTATCCAGGTACTTGGTGCATCTGGGTTGTGTAGAAACTCCGATCTGGGCCTGAGTTTCTCATCAAATTGCACCCCATGCAATTCTGCATTCCCGACCAGTCTCCTCTGAGTGGTCCTGTGCTGATTGGGGGGCAGATCAGCTGTCCTTGCTGTGTCCCAGTGTTCTCTCTGTGGGCCTGTGCCCCCGTGCTCCAAACACTTCCCATGGGACGGGCCTTGTGCCGGTCCCTTGCGATGAATTACTGGCTTCTGACGGCTCCCCTTTTTCAGCTATTCTGGCTCTTCTCTCCTGCATGGGTGCAAGGGAACCCTATCAGTGGTCTTGATGTCCTGGGGGACACCAAAGTCCTCTTCTCCCATTCCTCCTCCAAGTAACTCCATGTAAAGGGCACAGCTGTGGCTTCTGCCGGTTCCTGCTCCATGTGCTCCAGCATTAAAGCAGCTGCAGCCCAGAATGCTGAGAGCAAGTTTTTCTTTCTCTCATCGTGGTTTCTCCCGTCATCATGAACTCCATAGGTCTCTCCTCTTCCCTCAGCTCCAGTGGCCCCAGCTTGGCTGATGTTACATTTTTATAGTTGTAAATTTGTTGATTTGTGGGAGAGAGTGACGCTGGGGACCATCTATTCCACCATCTTGACTGCTCAAACAATTTAATTTACATGTAATTGAAATTCCTGAATGAAAGGAGGGTGGGGCAGAAAAACAATGCCCAAAGATTTTTCAAAATTTTATAAAAGCTATAGTGCAAATATGAAAAAGTCAACAAAACCCGACCACAAGAAATGTAAAAATCTACACTGAAGCACATAATGATTAAATTATTACAGATCAATAATAAGAAAAAAATCTTTAAAACAGTCAGAGAAAAAGGGCACTATGTTTAGAAGAACGAGTATAAGAAAGATAACAAACTTATAATTTTTAACTGTGAAAGCCAGAGATAGAGGAACATGTTTAAAGTTATGAAAGAAAAGGAAAAAAATATATAGATATATATCTGGAGTTCTGTAAGCACTGAAAATATCTTTCAAAAATTAAAACACAGAAAATTTTTCTCAGAAATACAAAACTAGAATTATCACAAGTGATACTCAATGTAAGAAATATTAAGAATGTGCTTCAAGAAAAAAATATGATACTGTTCTGAATTCTGAATCTCTTAAAGGGATGATAAGCACCAGAAATAACAACTATGTGAGTAGATATATATTTTTATATTTAATCTCTTTTAAAATAATTGTCTTAAAAAATAAAAAGTGGATTTTTGCAAAATGTATTTCTATGTACAATATGATGATTGCAAAAAGGCAATGGAAATATAAGGTTTTAAGGTTTTTATACTATATATAAAGCATACAATACTCCTTGCAGATAAGCTAAAGTTGTCTATTGTAAAACCTGAAGTATCTGCTAAAATAAGAGACTATACATAGTAAACCATCAAAGGAGTTCTGATGAAATGATAAATATTCATTTAACTCACAAGGAGGCAAAGGAAAAAAGCGTTCGAACAACAGATAGTACAAATAGAAAACAATTGGCAACACGATTTAAACCTAAGTGTATCAATAATAGTATTGAATGTTAATTGTCTAAGCACACTATTTAAGGAACGCTCCACCTGTAAACAAGAGCATACACATTCTTTTCAAGTACTCATGGAACATTTACCATAATAAATCATATTCTGAGCCATAAAAATAACTACATGAATACCCTCCATTCCTTTATCAGGAAACATGATAAGTTATTTTTTTCTTTGGAAAAAAAAAAAGAACTTTATAGAAATTATTGTGGGAGATAATGCAATCACTTAAATTCATTTTATATCTTGACTTCTTAAATTAAACTTTTTATAATAAGATAATTATACATTCACATGCAATTGTAAGAAACAATCAGAGAGACTTAGTGTGCCCTTTACCCAGTTTTCCTCAATGATAATAACACCTTATAAAACTATACTGCAATATCACAACCACGATATTGACATTAATATACAGTCAATCGCCACAAGGATTCCTCATGTCTTAGTCTGTTTGGTCTGTTATAACCAAGTACCACAGACAGCGTGGCTTATAAACAACAGAAATTTATTTCCCACAGTTATGGAGGCTGGAAGTCTGAGATTATATGCCAGCCTGGCTGGGGTCTTGTGAGAACCCTCTTTCAGGTTGCAGACTGCCAATCTCTTGTATCCTCATGTGGCAGAAAACAGAGAGGATGCAAGCCCTCTCATACCTCTTACAAGGGCGCTAGTTCCGTTCATCGTGGCTTCACCAAAATGACCTCATCTAATCCTAATTACTTCCCAAAGGTCCCACCTCCTAATTCCATCCCATTGTGGGGTAGGTTTTCAATTTCGGTAGGACACAAATATTGTCTAGAGCATCTCCTTATCTCTCTTGTTACCCTTTCACAAAAACACTCTCCTGCCTGCCTCATCCTGCCTTAACCCCCTCATCTACTAATCACTTCTCTATTTTTATAATTTTCTCATTTTAAAAAGTGTTATATTAATGGAATGATACAGAAGATAACCTTTGGGATTGGCTTTCTTCATTAAGCATAATTCTGTGGAGAGTTATTCAGGCTTTTTCAGATAGCAGTAGTTCTTCCTTTTTATTGCTAAGTAGTATGCTGTGATATGAATGTACCACAGTTAAAAGGCATCTGGGTTGTTTCCAGGCTTTGGCTTTACAAATAAAGCTGCTATCAACATCCATGACAGGTTCTTGTGTAAATGTAAGTCATTGTATCTCTGGGATAAATGCTCAGGCGTGCAATTGCTAGTTCATATGGTAATGGCATGTTTAGCTTTTTTAAGATATTGTCAAACTGTTTTCCAGAGTAGCTATACCATTTTACATACCCAGCAGCAATGTATGAGTGAACCACATCCTGGCTAGTATTTGGTGTTGTTAGTATTTTTAATTTTAGCTCTTCTGATAATTATATATTAATATCTTATTGTGCTTTGGATTTGCATTTTTCTAATGGTTAATGATGTTGAACATTTTTTTCATAAGCTATTTGCTTTCTGCATATTTTCTTCAGTTAAATATCTATTGCTTCTTGCTTTTCTTAAAAATATAAAAAAAGTTTAAAAAAGAAAAGATTTTACTTTGCTTTCATTTATTCCTTCTCTAACACTCTTCTCTTATGTGGATGTGAATTTCTGACCTAAGTAATTTTCCTTCTCTCTGAAGATTTTCTTTGAACATTTTCTGCAAGACAGGCCTGCTGGTGACAAATTCCCTTAGTTTTTGTATGTCTGAGAAAGTCACTATTTCTTTT
Organism: Galeopterus variegatus; assembly: GCF_000696425.1. Lineage (NCBI taxonomy): Eukaryota > Metazoa > Chordata > Mammalia > Dermoptera > Cynocephalidae > Galeopterus > Galeopterus variegatus. Next base: position 80,107 of record NW_007727632.1, read on the forward strand.
TCATTTTTGAAGGAAAATTTTTCTGTATGAAGAATTTTAGTTTCATGGGATTTTCTTTCAATAATTTAAATGTCTTACTATACTCTCTTCTTAGCTGCATGGTTTCTGAAGAGCAGTCCAGTGGAATTCTTATCCTTGAGTTATGTGAGTTTTTTATGTATTCTAGATACTGGCTCTTTATCAGATATGTGCCTTGCAGATATTTTGCCTACTCTATAATTTGTCTTTGCATTTTCTTAACAGGGTCTTCTCAGAGTAAAAGTTGTTAATTTTTGACAAAGTCCCATTTATTAATTTTTCTTTTTACAACTCATGTTTTGTTATCAAAACTAAGAGGGCTTTTCCTAGCCCCAGATCAGTGGACTCCTAAAAGAGTAGGTTTGGGGGAATAATGTCACAGGAAGTGGATACTGAACACAATATGTCCTACACTAAGATACTATCCATGAATAGTAGCATTTAGGAAGTTATTGGAGAGAATGGTTGAATTATTATCTCCATGCTTAATGCAGTTCCTGAGAAAGTTTTTTTAAAAAATGTATACCAACTTGATTTGTGTGTAATTTTAACGAAGTCTCTCGGTATTTTTTAGAGATCAATTTGTCATCATTAGGCATGTCTTATTTTATTTATTAAGTGCTGCATCTATTATGCTGAAGCTCTCTTTTTTTTTTCTATTTTTTTCTTTCTTTTTCTTGTTGTACATTCCTTTTTTTCCTCTTCTAATATATTATATGTCATAATCACCTTTCACAAGAAGGGTGTCACAAACTTCGTCCATAAAATGCCCATCTTTGTTTGCTTGGGTTGCCATAATAAAATACCATAGACTGGGTGGGTTAAACAACAGAAATTATTTTTTTCACAATTATAGAGGTTAAAAGTCTAAGATCAAGGTGCCAGCAAGGTAGATTCTGGTAAGGGCTCTCTTTCTGGCTTGTAGATGTCCACCGTCTTTCTATGTTCACGTGCGGCAGGAAGAGAGAGAAAGCAAATGATTTGGTGTCTCTTCATACCAAGGCACTAATCTCATTATGAAGACCCCATGCTCATAATGTCATCTAAACATAATTACCTCCCAAAGGCTCCATGCCATCACATTGGGGGTTAGGGCTTCAACATATGAATTTTCTGAGGACACGATTCAGTCCATAGCAGGGCCAGAGCAAATATTTCGTTTTGTAAGTCACATATATTTCTGTTGAATATTCTCTATTTTTTGGTTTTTGTTTGTTTGTTTTTCTCATTTGTTTTACAATCCTTTAAACATGTAGAAATCTTAGCTCTTCAATGATACAGAAACAGGCCATGGGCTAGTTATAGCCCTTGGATCCACATGGTTTGCCGATCTTTGCTCTGTACAATCATATTAAGAAGGGAATTATGTATCAATGGTTAGCATTTATTAATTTTAAACTGTACCAGAAACTCTGCTACATACTGAAAATTAATTATATTTAACTATTTACCCCTTCCCACCATTAAATATGAATTTTTTTTCTCATTTACAAATGAAGATGCTATGACTCTGAGATGTTAAGAGACTTGCTTAAGGTCATGATAGACTCATACATGGAAAAGGCAAAATTCACAAACAAGTTAGTTTGACTTCAGATCTCAGACTTAAAACCATAATGTTAAGCAGCCTCATATTTTAATTAAATTTAGTTTAAAATTAACATGATGTATTATAAGGGAACCCTACATTTTTATTTAGCATGTGAAACAGATAGCCATTTAAACTTTGAATGGCAGCTGATAATGAGGTGAGAATCTTTCAGTTAGGACCTTATCTTTCTTAGTGAGCTTCCTGATATTGCTTTGACATTCATATCACACAGACCAGAATCTCAAAGTACTATTATGAACACCTTTCCTAAGCGCCAACCTACTACATCTCTTACTCTTCAACTTCTCTTTCCTTGGAGCTGCCAAAGTATTAGATAAAAAGTAAAATGCAGAAAAGCCTTGGAGAAGATTAAATTGTTTTACAAAATAAAGGGGGAATAAAAGGAGATGGCTGGTACTGTAAATCACATGGGGCTTGGAGAAAATTTTGAGAGTAGTTTTAGAGAGAAAGAAAAAAGTTTTAAGGGCAGCTGTCAGGTGAGAAGAAATTTATAGAAACTGTTATTAAATAAACTGTGCAGCTCTCCTTGTTGTTCTCAAGATATATTGTTTTTCTACACATTTTAAAAACTTTGAGGAGTTAGATTTTTGGGAGCGTTCCAATACATGAGTCAGGACCTGATGTCAAATTTTTTTAAAAGTCAGTTTTTCTCTGTTAGTCAAACTAGTGACATATGTTCTATGCTCGCTGTTATGTTTTAACATCCTTTGATCCTGTAACTTGGAAGGCATATTCAACACTAGTAGAATTTTCAAGAGAAAACATGAGATTTAATTTTATTTCTTTATTTTACCATGCCAGCCTTCTATTTCTCACATTGAGTTCTTTTCTACTTTCATAGACTATTTTGTGGGACCTTTTGTGGAAGCTTTTCTCCAAAGTTCTTTTGACTTTTTTTCCCCAAGAAAAGAATCCCTTTCAGAATTCTTTACAGATCATCATTATGGACAAACCACGCATCTTGGTATTACCTAAATAATAATGAATCAATTTCTAGTGACAATTTTAAGCTGTCAGAGCCTTCATTATTGTATCTATTTACAAGAAAGATACACAAGTTTAAACCTGTTCATTAGTAGCCAAATTTCACATTTTCTCCGAGGTAGAGTTATAAAATTTATAAATTATTTGTGATAAAATAACCATTTTTCTATTTTAAAACAATCACCTGTTTTCAATTTATTTTGGGTACTTTTTACCATGCAGATGATAACAGTACAGTAGAGCAATGGTTCTTACATTTAATAGGCATAGAAATAACCTGGAGATAATTCTAAATGCAGATTTTGATTCTTTAGGTCTGGGATTGGGCTTTATATTCTACATTAAGATTTTGTCGGGCTTCTACGTGATATCCATGAAATTTACCTGCAGACCATGCTTAGAGTAGCAAGAAGTTAGTGGGGAGTGAAAAAAATGTCGTAAGGAACCTGGGTCTCAATATGCCCATATAGAGAAATACTGTTTCACTGTCCTCAACCACTCACTTCTGGATTGTTAAATGAAAGATAAATAAGTTTATATATCTTTAAGTCACTACATTTTAAAATTATCCTTGTTATAGATACTAGAGTTCCCCTTATCTAAAGCACAAGGCTTCTATCCTCGGCTTTCCTCATAATGCAAGATATCAGCTGAAGCTGTAGTCATAATGTCTTTATTCTATATTGACAGCAGGAGACACAGAATGAAAAGTGGGTATCTTTTTTTTTTTTTTTTTTTTAAGCAGACTTCCTGGAAATCCCACACAGTACTCATGCTTGCATCTTACTGTCCAGATCTTACTCACATGCACATACTTATCTCAAAGAAAGACTGGGAAATTTAGTGTTTTCTAGTCAATTATAGCTCTGTTATAAATGGGTGATCACAGAATTTACTGTACAACCAGAATATTCCAATAGTGAAATGGGATGCTATTATTAATTATCCAGCAACAAAAGTTTTAACCCAGGTCTATTTAGGCAAATGGTGTAATAGAGTTTGGATGTGTTGGCCTTCCCTAAACTCATGTGGACATCTGATCCCCAATGTGGCAGTGTTGGGAGCTGAGTCATTGGGGCAGATCCCTCATGAATGGATTAATTCTCTTCCTTGGAGGTGGAGGTCATGAGTGAGTTCTTGCTCTATTAGTTCCCTCAAGAGTGGTTGTTTAAAAGACCCTGGCACCTCCCATCTCTCTCTTGCTTCCTCTTGCCATGCGATCTGCTCGTACCGCCGGCTGCCTGCTGTTTTTCACTGGGGTTAGAAGCAGCCTGAGGCCCACACCAGATGCAGCTGTCCCAGAATCATAAGCCAAATAAACCTCTGTTTTTATTAAATTACCCAGTCTCAGGTATTCTGTTATAGCAATACAAAAACGGACTAATGCATGGGGATATATACAGATCCTTGCTATAAAATAGATAGAAAAAATGAATGTTAGAATAGGAAACTAATAGTTGCTGTAATATAATGCTCCCCAAGAATCATTTGAACAGTGTGAAAGAAATGAGATATTTCCAACAAATCACAGATCCTGATGCAGCTTTCTTTAAAATATTGGCTTAATGCCTTGGAATTTTGTTATACATTTTACTTATAAAGTCCCTTTCTGAGTGTGATGCTTCCTCTGAATGATCAAAGATTAAGCATATAATAAGTCAGATCCTTAGAGAAATTATGCTTTTTATACTCGAAAACTGATTTTATGGAAAGCTGGGACTATTTCTAGGAAGTGCTACTTATTCGTAGTTAAGGAACATTACTGAGACACTGTCAAAATAGCATGTATCAGAGTCTGATATATGATAGAGGCTGATGGTGTTCTAAAAGCCCTGCCTATGAGATCATTTGAGTCCTTAAAGGAAATAGGCTTATGATTACTGAATTGAAATGCCCAAATATTCATGAATAGGGAGGATCCAGGGAGCTATAAAGCAGTAAAACATGATTACCTACCAGAAAGTTACAAACTGCTGTCTGTATATATCATGTGGCTGGAGATTTTGGTTCAGGGGACTCTGATCAAGGGGCTTTGAATTCACGAGTATGCCAAAATGAAATAATTTCAGACTGAATTTATTTTAGGTGAAACCTCCATTTTTAACTAAACCAGACACAATGCTACCTTTCTTTAACTTTTTTCTAATATTAAAACTGGCCAGGTTCATGTAGTAGAAACACTACCTCTTATCCCTGAGAAGAGCTAACACATAACTTGGAAGAAAGCTTGCCTACAAGTTGTACTAACTGGATCATGATAAAGAGGCTATAACAGTGGCCGAAATATTTTACCAGCCGATGTCCAACTGATAGCGAGTCCTAGAAACCATCATAATCTGAAATTAGAATTCCCCAAAAGTATTGGCACGATATGGAGAAACATGTTTTGAGGCTTTTTGGAGTAGAGTCTAAGAGTAATCCAGTGGTAAAAGTGCTATATACCAATTTAGTGCTGCTCCATTATTGGGCAAGTGCTTCAGGTTTATTCCAGAGCAGGTCTCAGCAATAAGGATGCTGATTCTCTTTCATAAATGGAGCCATCTGCATGCCATTGAAATGAGTTCTTGTAAAAGGAACAGAATAATTTGGTACTACAAAGGGGAGGAGTAAGATTCGATACTAAGGGAGGTGTAGCTGAAAGTCCGATTCTTCCTCCACACTCCAGGCTAGAGTCAGTTAGCTCAGCCAGAAGGGGAAAAAAGTGAATAGAGGCATAATGGGCAGGTTTTGAGGTGGGGGAAAGATTAAAGAAAAAAAAAAAAACATAACAGAATATTCTGGGCCAATGTTCAGTGTTGGAGTGAGCAGGACTGAAGCCATGTTGGGATCTAAAATGACCTGGACTTTGGGAAGGTATTAAATAGACACAGGTTTCTTTTTCCCCTTTCTTCCCATCCCCTGACTTTCTTATCTTGCTTGCTAAGCAGAAAAGCAAGGCTGTTAAAAGCTAATCAGTGCATTGCAAAACTAACATTTTTTTCTTTGAGGCTGTAGCAAACTGAATTATGTCCCCCCAAAACTCACTGAACCTTGAATTGTGTCCCCCAAGTTTTATGTATTTAGAAACTGAGCCCCACGGTGACTGTTAAGAGGGTGGGAAATCCTACTATGGTAATCGAATGGTGGAGTCTTGAAGAGGTGATTGGATTGTAGGACCGTGCCCTAGTGAATGGATCAAAAGAGTCAGTCAGGGGTGTAGTTCTGAGGGCTTTAAAAGAAGAGGAGAGTCTGTCACTCTCTCTCTGCTCTCTCCACTTCCACCATCTTGCATTGTGAAATACCTGGGTCACCGTCACCACCATCAGATGGACTTTGGACTTTCAGCTCAGAAACTGTGAGCAATAAATTTTGTTTTCTTTATATATTACCCAGTTTCAGGTATTTTGTTATAAGCAACCAAAATGGACGAATACAGAGGCTTAAAGAATTCCAAGGCCAACTAGAGCCCTGCAAATCTACACATAGAATTTGCAAAGAAGCTCTTTCCACCCCAAAGCAAATTGAAATCCTGAGGAACCCTAAGATAATGTCAAGGATGGGAACAGAAACCAGATGGAGCCTTGGTGAGACCATGCACCTGTCTCCCTGCACAGAGCCCCCACAACTCATCTTCTCCTTCGTACTTTTCATTTCCTGCTTTTTACCCCATAAAAGCTCTTAGTGAAACTGAGCCTTTAAGATGGGTTAGCCTACCATCTCTTCAGTTGAATAAAACTTCCTTGCCTTTTTACCATTTGGCTTTTGAGTATTTTGTTTGCTTGGGCAGTGGGCAGTTGGACTTGGGTTCAGTAACATCAGTATTTAACATTTATGTGTTTGTGGCAGAATTTTTATTTTCAAATATTCTTTTGCAAAATCGTTCCATTTCGAGTTCAACTTTTGGATAACTGGCACAGCAATATAAGTAAAATCTGGCAAGTTCAGGGTTTCTGAACTAGATTACGAATAGTTAGATTCTAAAACAAAGAAGGTGGCAGACAAAATAATACATTAATAATTCAGGTAGATACACCATCTTTAAAAATAGTGTGAATTGACATCATTAAGAATTAGTGCCCAGGGAGGAAGGAATGCACATCTAACGGTGTGTGCTGCCATAGTGCTGTGCCATCCCTGTGAGTCTGCTCAGAATCGCTTAAGCTCCTGTTCAGACCTGTTTCTTACTGTGGCCCAGCAGTCAACATAGAAAGATGTCTTTCAGCTTCCCAAGTTGAGCTTTTTTCTAAAGCTCCTAAAATTTGTATTAAAAACCAAACTAAACAATCTTTCCATCCGAAAAAGAACAAAAAAGTGACCTCCAAATAATAGAATTCATATGGAGACTTCTGGAATAAACTTGGACAGATCCCTCTATATTCATTGGAGAAAAATCTAATTATTTTTGCTACTTCATTTTTATATTTAAAATATGAAAAATTATAGTGTAAAGTTCAGCTGCCTTACTAGAATTAGTTACAGGGAATTATGTAAGTAAGATGAAAAATGAATGCATGTAGTCATGTGTCGCTTAACAACAGGGATATGTTCTGAGAAAGGCATCATTAGGCAATTTCATTGTTGGGCAAACATCATAAAGTGAACTTACAGAAACCTAGACTGTGTGCCCATTTCACACCTAGGCTATATGGTGTAGCCATTATAATCTTATGGGAGCACTACGTTATGTGCGGTCTTTTGTGGACCAGAATGTCATTTTTTGGCACATGACTATAATTCTTTCTGCAATAATTGTAGAAATCTTTGCAGAGATGACACAAATTGTTTTAATGGAATTTCCTTCCAATTTGAATTATTTCATGTATATGACAGCTTTAGGAAATGTTGAGTCAGTGGGAAGTCAATGCAAGACAGACAACAAAAACAAAATTGTATAGCTATTAGATAAACACATACCTAAAGTTTTGTCATGACCTATAGCCAGTGCAGCAGAACAAAAATAACATAAATTTTGAAAGACTTTTATCCCTTCTGCTGAAGAATAAAGTATAATTGACTATAGCACACTAAATATCTGGCTAAATATATAGTGTATAGAAATTTTATCTACCTAATTCCTGACAAGTAAAAATTTGCTAGCATACATATCCTAACTAAAATGTTTAACTTTGTTTGTACTCCTTGCATGAATCTGTAGGTTATTTTTACTTGGTATTGAAAGGACTGCTAAAGGTGTCATTCATTTTAGTCACACAGGCCAGTACCAGTTGAAAAGCACATGTGAGGTGTTCTTGAAATAACAAAGATACTAATTTAGCACATCTACTGACAAGCAATTTAATTTTTTTCCAGCTTACACTTGTGTAGGTGATTTTCAGTTCCAGGATGATGAAAAACACAAATCCCTATTTCTTATGAAAATCAAAGTCTTTTGACTTTCTGATGTCATTTGAAATTAGCTTATGGAAAGAAAATAATGATCCTGATTTTCTGGGTCTAGAAACACATGTTTAACAAAGCTGGCTATACACAGATACCACCCTATGGAAGCGAATCAGAAACTTTTATTCTTTTTTTTCTTGTAAATTGAGATGACTTTTTGAAATCTTTAATTACCAATTTATGATTATATCTCTGGAAAATGAGGTGATGCTTTATTGTAGTTATTAATATTTAAAAGTGTGGTATAAAGGGATCCTGGAGGAGCCACAGCAGCTGCCTTTTAAGCTGCAAGCATTTTTATAATAATTAAAAAAAGAGAGAGAAGCAATTTTAACTTCTTAAGTCATTTTGAGAAGACAATAAAATAAATTTAAGGAGATCCCAATTAATTATATTTGTTAGAGTGAACAAGACTGAAACTGTGTTGGGACCTAAAAACCACCTATGCTTTAGAAAATTTTTTTTAAAACAGTTTTTTTTCCCCCCTTATTCTTCCCAACCCCTAACTTCTTTATCTTGCTTGCTAAGTAAAGTTGTTAAAAGCTAATTAGTAACCTTAGAAAACTAAACAGTTCTTCTTTGAGGCTTGCAGAGCTCTGAGAAGTGATCAAAACCAGATGTGTGCAAGCTTACCATAGGCACCTGCAAGGAATCACATGACCAATTGCAAGATTACAGTCGGCTAGAGCTCTGCAAAGAAGCTGACTCCGTACTAAATCTTTTTTCTGTTCCACTCCCTCAACATCCTCTTTAAAAACCCTTCAGTAAATCTGGGCCTTGGAGATAGTTTAGCCTGCCATCTCCTCATGTTTGCTGGTTTCCTGAATAAAGTTGTTTTCCCTTTTCACCAACATTTGACTTTTGAGTCATTAGTTTCTATTTGGCATCAGACAGCCAGACTTAGGTTTGGAAACATATGAACGTGCTGCTTTCCCTAACTTACTAAAAACAGCAGGGGCATTGGGAATAACAATAAGTAATGTTTAATGGTAAATACATACTATGCTGTATCTGCTTTTGGATTAGATACTATTTAGCAGTATCATTCTGTTTTATTTGGTTGCCCTTAATATTTTTCAATTTTTTAGATTATTAAATTTATAATATTCATGCAAATCTTTTGTTATTTTTAAGCGTAGACACTTTTAAAATGCTATTTTGAAATAGGTATTTTAATATTTATACACTATTGTTAGATGATGGGGAGAAATGAAACTGAGATTTATATATTGTTTTATAATCAAACAACCTTACTCTACTTATTAATTAGATTTGGGGGTTGGGGGGTTTCCATGTTGACAGGCATATCAGCTGCCCATAAAATTTTTGTGTCTTTCTTTCTAATTTATGTTTTGATTTCCCTGTTTAGCTGCCTAGGCTGGAAGTAGTGTAAGAGACTTGTCTTGCATCTGATTTTAAGGGTATTGCTTTCAACTTTTAACCATTAATAGTATTTGCTGAATATTTTTTTCATAGATGCAACTTGTGAGATTAAAGAATTTGCTTTTTATTCCTTAAATATTAAAAGATATATATATATATTTTTTTTCCTTTTTGTCTTTTTTACTGACCGGTAACGGGATCGCAACCCTCGGTGTCGCGCCCGCACCGTGCTCAGCCAGTGAGCGGGATCCGGTCTCCACATGGGATCCGAACCCTCGGCGGGAGCGCCGCCACGCTCCCAAGCGGCGCACTCTCCAGTGCGCCACTGGGCCGGCCCTAAAAGATATTTTTTAAAACAAATTAATATTTGATTTTATCAAACAGGTTTTCCTACAAAAATTGAAATTATTAAAATTACATTTTTAAAATTAATCTTTTAGTATGGTGAACTACATTCACTGAATTTATTATATAAAATAAAAATTTCATTTGTGGAATAAACATGATTTGTTAAACACAAAATAGTGCCATTTACATTAGCTCCCCAAAAATGAAATCCTTAGGTGTAAATCTAACAAAATATGTGCAAGATCTGAAAACTCTGTTATAAGAAATCGAAATGTTCACAGAGACTCACTGCAGTTCACATGTTAATTCTCCTCAAATTGTTCCACATATTTAACACAAATCCAATCAAAAAACAAGAAGTAATCTTTGTAGATATAAAAAAAGATGATTCTAAAATGCATATGGAAAGATAAAGGCATTAGAATAACCAACAGTTTTGAAAAAGGAAAACAAATTTGAATGAATTATACTAACCAATTTTGAGATTTGCTATAAATACACATTAATCAAAGCAATATGATATTATTAAAATGATAGGCCCATAAATCAATGGAACATAATAGAAAGTTCAGAAATAGACCCACACAAATAACAGTCAATTGATTTTTAAAGGTTGCAAATACAGTGCAATGGAGAAAGGCAGACTTTTCTACAAGTAGTGCTGGAGCAATTGGACATCCATATGCAACAACAGCAACAGCAAAAATCTTAACTTATACACTGTTATAGGATATTAGTCAAAGAGCATAAATTTTCAGTTATAGATGAGTAAGGTCTGGGAATCTAATGTACAGCTTGGTGACTACAGTTAATATCACTTAGATGGAATTTGATAAAAGTGTAGATTTTACGTGTTCTCGGCACACACACACAAATGGTAAATGTGGGTGGTGATGGATGTGTTAATTAATTTTATTGTGGTAATAATTCATAAAATACACATTTAACAGATCATCATGTTGCACACCTTGAATATATACCATTTTTATTTTTCAATTAAGTATTTAAAAAACTCAGAATGTGTTGATGGATGAAATATAAAATGTAAAACTATAAAACTCTTCAAAGAAACAGAGAATCCTTGTGACCTTGGGTTACACAGAAGCTTTTTAGGTATGATATCAAATTCATGATTCATAAAAGAAAAAAATAACAAATTGGAATTCAGAAAAATTAAACATTGTTATTCTATGAAAGACGCTGTTAAGAAATTTAAAAGATAAGCCACAGGCTAGGAGCAGGTATTTTCAATCCAAGTATCTAAAAAACTCTCATTTCTAGATATATAAAGAGCTATCTAAACTCAACAATAAGATTATGATGACACTAAGCCCTTTATAAGTGTTTATATTAGCATTATTCACCATTTCCGAATATTGGAGGCAATATAAATGTTCTTCAAAAAGTGAATTGAGGGCTTCCCAGTTAGCTCAGTTGGTTAGAGTGCGGCCTTATAACACCAAGGTCATGGGTTTGGATCCCTGTACTGGCCAGCTGCAAAAAAAAAAAAAAAAAAAAGGAATTGATAGATGAAGTGTGGTGCTTCCATATGATGGAACGCTACTCAGAAATAAAAAATTAACAAACCACTGATAAATGCAATGGCATGGATGAATCTCAGATGCACAATGCTAAGTGAAAAAGGCCAGTTTCAAAAGGTTACACATGGTATGATTCTATTTATATGACATTCTGGAAAAGACAAAATTATGGAGACAAATGACAGATCAGGGATTTCCAGGGATTAAGGGTATAAAAAGGGATTGAGTACAAAAAGCACTACAAGATGATTCTTTGAGGTGCAGAACTGTCCTGTTAGTGGTGGTGGATATAAGTTTCTGAGCATGCTCTAAACTCCATGGAAGTATAAACAAAAAAAGATGCATTTTACTACATGAACATTAAGAGAAAAACTGAAAGATAATATCCATGGAATTGAATGATTAAATTAGTTTTATTAACTCTGTTGTATTTCCCCCAGTTGCATTATTTTTCAGACTTTTTCTTTTAATTTCATTTGTGTGTGTGTGTATATCACAGTGGTATAAAATATGAATTGAATCACATCATTTTATTTGACTTGTTTAGTTTGCTTTTTTAGAGAGATAAGTCTTATTATGCCACAGGTAAGTTTAATATTTATCTTTATTACTCAATTTATTCATGTATTTATTTATTCATTTATTTATATAACATTTTAGTCTATGCAGCTTGAATTCATTTTTGCATAAGTGAGGTTTATGTTAACCCAATTTTTTAATAGTCATTTTTTCTTTTAGAATATTTCAGATATTCTGTCCCTCCCAAATGTTTTTATTTGGTATTTTTTAATTATATAGTATAGTATGTTTTCATATGAGCTACTGTTTCCAGGTCCCCCCTTAATTTAAATTGATTTGTGTGTGCCATGCTTACAGTAGTCTTGTGATATACTTTTGTGTCATCTTATTTAAATACACATTTATCCTCATTTTTAAGAGTGGAAATGTTAAAAAGTCTGATTGTCTTGTATCTTACACTATCAGTTTGAGCAGGCTACCGTGAAATGCACACATGTCAAATAGGCACATGTATAAACCCAGAGTACTCAATGAAAGTGTTATGTATGTCTGTGTGTGTGATTGTGTGTGTTTGAGAGAGATTATATGTGTGTGCACATACATATTTTTATGTATATATCAGATATATATACTCAGACGCTACAGTGATCCAAAAATGTATAGAATTACAGATTTTTTAATATCTCCCAAGTGGGGATCATAAAAATACTTATTTCATAGCAGTTAATGAAGTTAAATGAAGTAGTGAATGTGAAGCTCATGGAACGGTACTTGAAAAATAATAGCTTCTCAATAAATACTGGTTAAAATTCTCAATATTTTGAGTTACAGTTATACAGTAGTTTTGCTTTTTGAAAGGTATTACTATATCATTACTATCTATTACCTACATATCTGACTGTTTATATCGATTATCTATCTATACATTCTACCTGTCTATCCATCTATCTAACTGCTTTATCCAATCTATTTCTGATCAGTAATTAAAGTTGCTGGGTCACATAATAATTTGAATTAAATTAATAAATTTTGAAGTTTTTGATGCCACAATAATCTGTGTCACTGATACTTATTTATCTTTTACTTTACTTTCACTTGTTTAATCTCAATGATGTCAAGATAATTTGAGATATTAAGTAAATCAGTAGAAATTTTTTTTTTTTTTGTCTTTTTTTGTGACTGGCAATGGATCACAACCCTCAGTGTCGCGCCCGTACCGGACCAGGACCGGCAACGGGATTGCAACCCTCGGTGTTGCCCCCGCTCCTCGCTCAGCCAGTGAGCGGCCGGTCTGTATGTGGGATCCGAACCCTTGGCGGGAGCGCCGCTGCGCTTCTCAAGCGGCGCACTGTAGCAGTGCGCCACTGGGCCGGCCCAATCAGTAGAAATTTTTACACCAACTCTGCTGTTAATAAATATCAACTAGACTTTTATTCAAATACTTAATAGTCTACAATCTTCCATAATTATTTTAGTCCTCATTATACCAACTACATGACACATTTAATGAACTTACGATCATTTACTTGTTAAAGTAACATTCACATAAATTTCACACTACTCAATTACAAAATCCATTAATAAATATATTCGGGTAGATTTTATTAAGCTGACCAATTGCAGGAAAAAAGCTTTCACTTTCACCTATGTGTAACAATGTAACTTTAACAAATGAGAGTGGAAAGCAGATTTGTCAGTAAATAAACTCAATTATAAGTCATTAAAATTGCTTCATTTAACAAGGGGCCAAGATAGCCTTAACGTGCCTAGACTGATTATATTTTAACAGGTTTCCTTGTGACTATAGGCTGTAAATATCCCTTTAGTTAGACCACTTACTTTAGAAAACTTGCAATTGCAAATTCTCTCTCTGCTCTTTGAAATGCATATGTATCTCCTTAAAGGCCTTTTGCCTTTAAGACCCAGGAAATGCTTTTCTCAATGGCCTTGGAACTATGTCTTTGAAATCCAAACATGAAAAGAAGATAGGGTCCCTATCTGCAGGGTTCTGTAGGCATAACAGTAGCCTAATACCCTTGGGTGCCATATTCCAAGTTGTAAAACTACTTGTGCCCTGAAGATACAAGGAAATTTTCTTGTCCTTTGGGGAAAGATAATTAGCAAGCACAGATGGCCTACAGTCTTCCCATCCCAGCTCTTAAAATCTCTCCCACCCTTTCTTTAGTGGGTCTTAGAATACAGGATTGGTCTGTGCTCTCTTCTCTATTTCTGGCAATAATATTGAAATAAAATCCACCTCTGCTTATTCATCTTTCTGGTGTGATTTTTGTTTTTTTTCTAACATGCACTTGAAGTTATAATAAGTAGGATAAGTTTGAATAAGTTTCAGTCATTTACATGAAATGAAAAAAATGCAATTATCTTCAGCATGGTAGTTATACTAGTAGTATGTAAGTCTTTCTATAAAAATAAATTTCAGAATAACAAAAGGCTCATTTTGGATTTATGTAATAGTAATTCAAGTACTAAAATGTGAAGAATGTAAAATATTACAGAAGCTACCAAAGAAGAGAAAGTAATCTTCTCAAAATATCATTTGAAAAAATATAGTGTCAATAAACAACAGTGGGTATAATAAAAGTAACAATGCTAACAAATGGCGACAGTAGAATCCCAAAATCTAGTAAAACAACCATAGGGGAAGTACTCAAGTAACTCAGAAAGACTTTGGCAACAAAATAAAAATAATAGATGGGATGTAGACTGTTGGTTCCTGACAAGCTGCCCTTCTTTAGTTTAAGTGACGATAGTTAATTAATTTCTTGCTTTATCCTGGAGTAACCAAGGTAGGATCTCCTTACTTATTTACTCAGAGTTATGAAATTATACAGCCAAGGCAGAAATTATACGATAAAACCAAATAAAAAAATAATGCTCCATCAAACACCTTACAGAAGAACAGCTAAATAGTAGAATCAATTCTATCCAGAGAGGAAACTGATGCAGATATTTTTAAATACATAATTTTTCCCTAAATAATTACAACTATATACCCAAGGGTATAATTTTGACTCTGCTAATCTTATTAAGGACATAATAACATTGTACTATTTATCCACTGTTATGTGGGGGAAAACAAACACCAAGATCCTTAGGTAATAAGGTGCTAGAAGACAGTGGCACAGTAAGAAAGAAAACAAGACAGTCTGTGGCTGGGAGATACAGCCTGGGGTTCCTCTACGGTGGGACCATTTGCTCCCATTGGAGGGATAATTAAATGTCTCTCTTGCCTCCCATGGAACTTGCAAATGGATATAAACACCTTCCCCTTATTCCCTGGAAATGAAAAAGTGAGCTCTCTACTTCTGAAGGGGAAGATAAATGAATATTACTGTTTCTATATAGATACTTAAATGTATAAATTTGGGATCTGTAATAGTTTCCTAAGGCTGCAATGACACAACATTAAAATCTGAGTGGTTTAAAACAACTAAAATGTGTCCTAGCACAGTTCTGGGCGCTAGAAGTCTGAAATCAAGGTATCTGAGGGCTATGCTTTCTTCGAAGCTTCTAGGGGAGAATCTTCCTTGCCTCTCTAGCTTTCAATGACCCCATGTATTCCTTGGCTAGTAGCAGTAGAGCTCCAATCTCTGCCTCTAGCTTTATATGGCCCACCTCTCATCGAGTGTCTCTAAATCATTTCCCTTCTTTGCATATCTGTCTCTGTGTCCAAATTTAGGGCCCACTCGAATGGCTTCATGATTACGATTGCAATGACACTATTTCCAAATAATGTCACCTTCACAGATAACAGAGGGTAGCATTTCAACATACATTTTTGCAGAACACAATTGAACCCCAAACACCCCCTTTCTTTCTGCCTCTTTCCCTCTCTCCCTCTCTCATTCCCTTTTCTTTTTCTTCTTTCATTCTCAGTGAGAAATTTTCATTGTACCTTAATCATTTCTAACAAACAAAGATGTAGTAAATTTTGAATTAATCGAAATCTTTATATAGAAATATCTATGCAAGGAATAATTTTATAATAGTGATACTTATGCAAATATAAGAACTGCAACTTTTTCAAACCAAAATTTATGTAACAACTTACAAGAATTTATCTAACAACTAACAGATGTTCCTGATCTTTTCTTCTTCTTTGACACTTTGTTTTAAATATTCCTTACCTTTCATTTCATTTAATGTTATAAAACATTATCTCGTCTCATTCATCTGGTCTCATTTTACATCTCTACTCAGTAAATCCCTTTTACTAGCCATCATCCCTCACCCAAATGTACTAAAATTTGTCTGTTCTTAATGTGAAAATGAAAAACTGCAAAACCAAATAAATTCCATTCTGATTCCTCTTAAACTGTAATATTATCTCACTCCATTTCACTAATTTTCTTCCAATGGTTTTTAAAAGAACTTAAGTTATTTTATTCACCAACACCTAATGTTCAGTTCTCTGGCATTCAACCTCCCTCCCACCCAACCTTCACCCTTACTCCAGAGGCAGATTTATAATAAGAATGACCTCATGTTTATACAGGCTCCTTTTCCTTCTAGCTGTTTGATCTTCAATTACTTAAGTGTGTAACTCCAGATTTTCTCATCTTTTAAACGTTAACACTTTCTTAATGTGAAGTTTATTGAGCTGCAGTATATACATATGTAGTTACGCCACACAAGTCTGAAAATGGTTAAATGCTCAATGCAAGATATTATTTTAATAATAGCAAACATTAACGTTATTATACATATTTTTAAGTAGCATTCAATTAAATAAAATTCAAATTGATTTTAAACACGTAAGTTTTTTACCCCTTTCTCTTTCAACTCTTTAAGGTTGCTACTGGATTCTATTCTCAGGCAAAAGCATATTCTGCTTTAAAATTAATTTCATTGGATTATACCCCGAAGGAAACCAGAATATTTCATCCCCAAATATGGCTGAGCTAAAGAAACACACTCGAGGTCTTTCTGACCTCTCCCCTTGTTTTTCAATCCTGTCTCTCCCAAAGCACAAAATGAAGCTTCTTACCTATGTAGAAACTGAACCTGCCAAAAAGGAACACAATCATTTTCCCTAAAATTTTTTTAGCCAGAGTAGATTAAAGCTCATATCACAGAGGAATAGACTGAATATTAAACACCACACCTAGAGCCCAGACAAACTCCAAACTTTGTCACAAACCATTGCTTATTCTCTACTTCTATTCAATTTTCAAAGAGATTCATCCACGAGGTAATGTCTGCCTACCAGGTTCATTCATTCCACCAATAATCACTTACATTCACACCTCCATTTCCCCTTCCTTTATGAAAAAGGGTGTATAAGGATATGCACCCCCACTGGGTTACTGGGTAAACATTCTCCTTTGATTTCCCTGTACTATGCATGCTAAAATAAACTTGCATGCCTTTTTCTCCTACTAATCTGTTTTTGTCAGTTTATTTTTAGCCAAACTTCAGGGGGTAAAAGCAAACCTTTATCTGGGTCCCTATAGTTTGGGTGCTGTGAGAGGGATAAACCAAATTGACTCTGCTCTTCTGAAAGTTGCAGTCAAGGGGTCCCAGGACTTGACAAGCTGGCAAAAGGGTAAGAGATGCTTACCAGTAAGTCTGTCTGTGGAACCTGGTCAGACAGATGGTAAAAATCACTGTTTGTCTCTTTTTTTCTTTCCACATTTAAGATTAAGATGAGAAAAGCATTTGTATGACTAGTTTTAGTTGTAGGGACTCTGGCTTATTTTTGATATAAATATTATATTGTCTAGTTCTTTTTCTTACAGAAATAGTCTTTGTGTTTTTCTTTTGTCTGTTTTTTCTGTGTCATTTATTGCAGAGTCCCTCTCATCTTGGTTTTTGTCCTTGAGAGCTTGACTTCTCTCTTGGACTGCACCACTGGGGAACATAGTTTTGGGATCATGTCCAATGGCCAGAATAAAATGATCGGGAACCCCAAGACATGTAAAATTTTAAGTGACACACTCTTCATTCTGAACGTGGCAAGCTCTCAGGGAAGTTTGTCTTAATAAGAAGTGTCATCCATACAGGGATTTTGTTGTCTTAATTCTTGTTGCCTGGTTAGTCCTGAGAAAATTCAATCAAAGGAGGGCCTACCTGGTGTCACAGATTAACTGGTTTGTGACTGGTGGTTCCCTATGAATTTATAGAATACTGGAGACACCACCATATGCACAAACACTATCCTTAACCATCTGTGGCAACAGGAATCTTTTGGCTTTCTTGGCCTATTTCTGGGAGTGAATTTTTGGGGGATAATGGGGGGGTGCATCTTTTGTACTCATTTTAAAAATGCCACTTATGTTGATGGTATTCTAAACCTGGAAATTTACCTCTCCTACATTTTGTGAGAAAGACTTACTGGCTTGACTTGCTTGTGATATAAATAAATTGGCTATATTTAAAATATAACTTTTTAAAGAGCTCTCATCTTAAACAGCTATCTTTTTGGTACCTATGAAAAGACACACCAGAAATAGAGCCTTAAAAGCTCCCTTGGCCAGATTTTAAAAAGGCAGAAGTCAGATTTAAAACAAAGTTAAAATCTTTTGTGCACTTAAATGGCCTACTGTGGATCCCCTGCAAGATTTGCAAAAAAAGGCACTCTAACCTTTCTTCTACTGGTTAGAATTTTCACTGCTATGACCAGGGTTTAATTCCTGGTCAGGGAACCAGCCCCTTGGAGATATAATTCCTTTCACGCAGAGAAAACAAAAACAAAAAACAACACCTTTATAAGAATTAGTTTGAGCTATTTATTTTAAATTTATATTTGTGTGATTCGACTTTTTGTTGTACCCATTTATTACCAATCCTTTTCTCTTCAATGGGCTGCTGTTATTTTTATGTTTATCTGTAAATCTCTTTTTTTCTTCTAGCTGTTGTTGGGGATGGCTCTAGATCTTCTCAGGACTGCTTCTTTGCATGTCTTTGAAGATGACTTGTGTGTTCTTGGTTAAGTCATTAAAGGATTATTGGTTTGGGTTCTGTCTCAGTGACTTGGTAGATACCTTTGATTTGAAAAAAAAAAAAAAAAAGTTTTTACAAGCCAGGAATACTGGCTGTTTGTCCTAGCTGAAATCTGGTAATAGATTTGAAATGATTAAAAAAAGAGACCTATGATCAAAAGTCAACTTATAATTATTTATAAGGCATATATCTATATGCCTCTTTATTTTTCTGTGTTGGATATTGCTTCTCTCCATAGGAACTTTTTAGTAGACTAAACCTCTTTTTCTCAAACCCCCGCTATCTGGAACTTCTGGTCTTTCTGAAAAACTCCCCTAATTGACTCCTCTAAGACCTGATCTTTCCATTTACTTCCACCCCTTCTACATTTGACACCTTCAATACCACATGAATGTATCTAAAAAGGACTTCTAACAACTCTGAGACCCACTGAGGAACACAAAAAATGTGCCATTGACCTTTTTTACTGAAGAAGCCCCAAGCATCATGAGTGGGTTCTTCTCAGTTCTAAAGCTTTACTCTCTTTTACATTTCTTTACTCTCTTTGACTTTTAGATACATACATATGTGCATGTGTGTTATATGTTGTGTCTATATGTACGTATACACATATGTTTGTGTATTTTCTGCACATTACCAAATTAACTTAAAAATAAATGAACACTCATAAATTAAGTAAATAGGTTCAAATACTTTTTAAATTCACATGACTTTAGTAATCTTTGGTAAATAAAGCTAGTTGTAAAATGGTTGGTAAGATAAAAATGTTTACAGAATTTAATTTAGGCAATTTTGCCTAGGGTTACTGGTCAGAGAAATTTATGCCATCTCTGCTAGATGTTTTAAGGTCACAAAACTCTTGATTCTGGGCTGGCCAGCTAGCTCAGTTGGTTAGAGACCAACCTTATAACATCAAGGTCATGGATGTGGATCCCTGAGTAGGCCAGCCACACACACAAAAAATCTTCCTTTGTGATACTTTTGATACTTGCTCGATTAGTCTGTGAACTGAACCAGTGAGGGCTGGCTGCTGGGCTCCCTCGTCTTGCTGTGAGCTATTCATTTGGTTTTGAGCCTTTGGATTCTAGGGTCTTAACAAGTGGAATGGTGAGACCTAGGAACATATGTGTGTTTACAGTGCCTGGGCCAACAGTTGTAGGCAGACTAAGCAAAATATGACTTATCTTCCTTTGCCCATCTCTGACTTCAGGCCATGCTGGAAGGGGTTGGATTCTCCAGACATTGCCTTTACAGCTCTCTGTTCTCTATTCTGGGCTTTGCAGCTGGTGTGTAAATCTAGGACCCAGGTGACCCCTACCTTTCATGGCTGCCCTGGGTGCCATGTGGATACTTGGGACCCAGGACAGCTAGGAGAGACATTAAAGAGGGTATAGGTGTTCAGTATCTCAAAGGCCTTGGTAAATATAAGACTGGATAATGCAGGCTGGCTTGGTTTTGTTTTTCAAAAGAAAAATGAAAAAAAAAGTAAAAAATCTTAAACGTCTGGCTTTGTTTTTCAGGAGCAATTCAAATATAATTGTTAAAAATGAATAAACTAGGCACATGTACATTTATAAATAAACTTGTCACAGTTTCCAATATCTTTTAAGTAATTTAAAATCTTGAAGTTATGTTATGTTAAATTAAATAATAATCGTAAAATGTCTGAGTCATTTCTAAGTTAGTTAAAATACTAAAACATATTAAACATAATAACTAAACATTATTAAACATAACTTTAATTTTATATATTTTGACACCTTATTTTTATATGGTATTTAAAGGCTAAATATATCTGAGTCTGTTAATAAATATAAAAATTTGAAAAAATCTTTCTAAAAATTATAAAATGGGTTTCATCTACAAATACTGATATAAAACAGTTGAAAATTACTTACCAGATTTTTACTACCAATTAAAGTTACTAACAGTTGAAATTGCACTTAATATATGTAGTTAAACCATTGGATATAAGGAAACAATTCTGTATACTGAGGGTACAAGAAATGTAAGATGTTATAAGGTATGAGGATAATTTTTTGTTAAAAAATGATTTTGTCTAGTTTAGAGTTGATTAAATGTTTTAAAATAAAAATTAGAAAAATGATATAGATAAAGCTAGAAAAATAGAAAGCTGTAAACACACATTAAAAGACAAAAAATCTCACCTGATTCAAACTGCAACCTGGGAAATCTGTCAGATTGCCACTGCTCACCCTCTCTAAAGATGCTACAGAGACGCTAGAAAAACTAGCTGTAGTTTACTCCATACATTAACCTTTGTTCCTCGTTCCCATAAAAAATCCTTATTAAATACCTGTGTGCTTATACCATAGACATGCTAACATCTACCCTTCATGAGAACCCATCTGCAATGCAATCTCCTGAAAATGAGTCACAACGGTTTAACTGAATTGATCTAGTCTCAGGACTAAGAGACTAATTCAAGAAAATGTGAACATTGTACTCAAATTTGTTCCTTTCTAACTATTTGAATGTATATTTTCTTTCCTTTTGCTTTATTTGGAAATTTCTAACCCAAATATTTCCATAGTTATCAATTCTATTTTAATATGTACAACTTTTTAAAAATAAAGGTTTAAATGAAGGACTGAAGGAAACAAGAATGTTTCACTTAGAAATAGGGCTGCACAAAAGAATCCTTAACGTCTCTCAGACCTCTCCCCTCCCCTCGTCTCTCAATTCTCTGTCTCTCCAAAAACACAGGATGAAATTGTTCTCTGAAGTTCCCTTATGTACCTAGAATTTGGACCTGCCAAGGAGGAATACAATTGTATTCCTTAAAATTTCATTAACTAGAGAAGGTAAAGCTCTATCACTAAGGAATAGACTAAATATTAAGCACCATGCCTACAGCCCAGACAAACCTCAAACTTTGTCCCAAACCATTGTTTGTTTTCCTGTCCCATTTAATTTTTTTTTATTATTGGAGTATAGTTGATTGTACATATCTGTGGGGTACAGTATTGAATACCTGTGTGCAATATGTGATGTTCAAATCAGGGTAATTAGTATATTCAACATTATACAATGAAATTGATTTTTGTAGGCCCTTACCAATTCCTCCCTCAGCCTCCTCTCCCTCCCCCTTTCCCACCTCTGGTGACCTCAGTTCTGTTCTCTTCTTTTGAAAATTCAATATATTAGTATGATTTTTGTATCTTTTTTCTTTCTTTCTTTATTTATTTCTTTTAATTTATTTGTTTATTTTCTTTTTAGTTCTCATTTATAAATGAGGACATGTGGTATTTTTCATTTTGTACCTGGCTTATTTCACTTAACATAATTTTCTCTAACTTCATTAATGTTGCTGCAAATGGCAGTATTTCATTCTTTTTTATAGCAGAATACTATTCCATTGTGTAAATATACCATGTTTTCCTTATCTAGTTGTCTGAAAATGCACATTTAGGTAGGATCCAAATCTCAAGTATTGTAAATAGAGCTTCAATAAACATGGGAGTGCAGGTATCTTTTAAACGTGATGATTTCCATTCCTTTGGGTATATACCCAACAGTGGGACTGCTGGATCATATGGCAGTTCTGTCTGTAGTTGTTTGAGGCAATTCCATACCATTTTCCATAATAGCTGCACCAATTTACAGTCCCACCAACAGTGTAGGAGTGTTACCCTTTCTCCATATCCTTGTCAGCATTTGTTATTCTCTGTTTCTATGCCAGTATCATGCTCTTTTGGTTACTATAGCTCTGTAGTATAATTTGAAGTCAGATAGTGTTGTGCCTCTGGCTTTATTATTATTATGATTATTATTATTTTTGCTCAGGATTGGTTTGGCTATTTGGAGTCTTTTCTTGTTCCAAAATAATGTTAGGATTTTTTTTTTTTCTATTTCTGTGAAGAATGTCATTGGTATTTTGATGCGGATTTGGTTGAATCTGTAACTATTCACAAGATAATATCTGCTTCCTGGTTCCATTTATTCCTCCTAATAATCATTTACTATTACACTCTAATCTCCCCTTTTCTTATTAAAAAAGGGTATATAAGCATCTTTACCTCGTTGAGTTATTGGGTAGTCATTTTTCCACAATTCCTCCATGCTGTACATTTTAAAATAAAGTGTTTTTATTATTAGTAGTAGTATTTTGGTGGCTGACCAGCATGGGGATTCAAACTCTTGGCCTTGGTATTACAACACCTCACTCTAACCAACTGAGCTTACTGGACAGATCCATGTTAAAATAAATTTTTATTCCCTTCCTCCTATTCATCTGCCTTTTGTCAGTTGATTTGCAGCAAACCTTTAGGAAGCAAAGGGGAAGCTTTCCTTTAGCCCCTACAATTCCCTAGATGTGTTACTGTGGCCTAATAATGTTTATAACAATCCTCTACATTTATTAGGGACTTTATACATGACATTACCTGTTTTCTCAAAATTCTTTACAGAATTTATGACATCTGCAAAATGCATACCACGAAAGCACCCTCTCCCCTGGATTCCTTTTTGATACAGTTTGGCAAACTATCAACCTCAATCAATCTCACCATCCCATTGGCAAGCCACTGCATTGTACCTCAGCATCAAATTAGACGGTCTCACTATAACTGCATTTCCCAGTAGCCAATTCTCTCATCAGATTTTTTACATTTTAATAATTTTCAATTGTTTTAAAAATATTTCTCAGCCAAGTCTACAGTGAATTTGTGATCTTGTTTTGCTTCTTTTGCTTTTAAACAACATTCTAATATCTTGAGTTTGAGTTTTAAACAAAGTTTAAAAGCATCTCCCAGCCAGCTTTTATTTTTATTCATTATAGTAGTCAATTGATAATTTACTACACTTCTCCCCTTTTTAAACATTTTTTGAGCAGATGACCTTGCCTCCTATTATGGAGAAGTAATTGAGGCCATCAGTTATAAGTTCCCTTAGCGATCTACTTTCTCCACCAATGAATTCATCAATAGTCAGCATTTTCTCTTTCTCTTCAGTGTAAGTGGAATTAATGCATCTCTTTTAAGCCACATTCAATGGTTCCACCTCTTCTCATAGCTCCATACTGTCCTATGTTTTCTCAGGTGGTCCTGCTCCATCAGATCTTTGTTTCAGTGGCTGTCTTAGCTTCAACTACTATAACAAAATACCTTAGACTGCTTGGCTTAAACAATAGACATTTATCATTTATTTTTCATGGCTCTGGAGACCAGAGATGTCTAAGATCAAGGTGCTGGCATACCCAGTTCCAGGTAAGGGCCCCTTCCTGGGTGGCAAATGGCCACTTTTTGCTGTGTCTCACATGGCAGGGCAAGGGAGCACCCTTGTCTTTTCTTTCTACATGGACACTAATTCCATCATGACGCATCTCGTGACATCATTTAAACCTAATTACCTCTAAAAAAACCCCCACCTCCAAATACCATAACATTGGAGGTTAGAGCTAAAACATAAAATTTAGGGGGGGATACTAACATTCAGCCCATGGCAGTGACATCAACTCTTCTTCTCCTGAATCTTTATCATAACTATGTAGTAACATTTAAGTCTCTTCCATCTTAAAAACTAAACAAATTAACAAAACCACTATACTCCTTGTAGAGAGTTGAATTCCAGACAACAATGTATCTCTCTTTTAACTTTATAAGTAAAGTTTCTTGAAATAATCATTTCTGCTCATCAACTTTACCTTCTCACTCTTTGTATATTCATCCATCTGGCTTCAACCTTTATTTTGCTCTGAAACTGCTCTTATATACTCCAACAAGCCAGATGGTTCTGAGAACATATACCATGAGCTGGTGATGCTGAGAAAAATCTAACTGAGACTTTTTACATTTTAAAGCGAGGTGTGAAGACTCTCTGAATCAGAAGCATTATATAAGATCATTTTCTATTTCACAGATAGGACTCTGGCAAAATTCAGACTCTCCAGTGTGTGTCAATCTCACATAGCCAATGACCACCCTATTTTTTTAATGTGTCGTACATTTGGCTACATGGTTGAAGCTTGCTTACTTTCTCCTATGTCGATATAAGAAGTACAATAGAGCATAAGTTAAAATAACTATCAAAGGTATAGAATTGTCATAATTTTAAGATCTAAAGTTTTAAGAGTTTTATGATAAATAATCTTTTAACACAGAAGATATGATTATTCTAGGAAAACCATGCCAGTATCACACCGAATAGCACTTAGATGCAGGTCTGATTTTGATGATATGATATAGATATATGTTTGTAATAACTCTTTTTGCATGTACATTTGGAAAATATTTTTAAGGTTAATTTAAGAATTTGTAGAAACAAGACACTGTTTTGGTCACTATAGCTTTCTAGTGCAAGAATAATTTGGAACTGTATTTCTTGGAGAAAATTTGTCAATAATTATCAAACATCTTTCTACTTAGCTTTGGTTTTAATAGAATGATAATTGTTAATAATAGTGAAAATTTAAAAAACAGTATAAAATCCATCAATATGTGGTGCACTAAGTAAATATAGGTACATACAATGGAATACTTGGAGTCCATTAAAGTATTTATAGAACCAAAGTATACAGTACTTAGAAAATACAAGCCTTATGAAAAGGTTTAAATGACATTTAGGTTACAAAACAGGATGTAAATCAAACATAATATCTAAATTCATACATATAAAAAGGAGTCTGGAAAAATTTGCAATTATTAATATTGCTTAATTTGTAGTGGTGAGATTAGGAATTATTTTTGCTTTTTGTGTATTTATTCTAATTTTAAAATAAAATACAACATATAAGTATTAATATAAGTCAATTATCTGAGAAAATGCTCAAATTGTAACTTCCTCTCAATCTCCTACATAGACCTATGCTATTGACTGAAGAAATTAATTTAGGTTGTGGATTTTACCATATGACTATGCCTCAGAAGAAAATTTATAAAATTTCCTATTCCATTTCACAAGTAGTAACATGTAAACTATGCTAGAACCTATAACAGATTTCTAGTCCAGATATGATTAAACATTGTGATTGTCCCCATGGCTTTAAAGTCATTGGGTCAAGAATTCTAAGCATTAGGTTGAGATCTGTGTCTATTGCTCACTGAGTTACTCAGAAAATGGAGATAAATGCTAATACCAAAAGAGGGTCTTTCCAAGGTCTTAAAACTGCTCTGAATGTATGCAAAGGAACTCCTGGTATGCTTAAACTTTACCTTTTGTTGAAACAAACAGAATGTTACAGGTTCCTATGTCCTAAAGTCTCAGCTTCACCTACTCATACTTAACAGAAGTTTAGAATGAATCACTGGCTATTTTGACACTTCATCTCTAGAAATGAAGTTTATAACTATAGTGTGTGCATCGGGTTGCATTTACATAATTAATAAATGTCTTATTGTACCTGAAACTGATGAAGGCTAGTATTTAGTTTTTCACATGAATATTAAAGTGAGAGAAGAACATTGTTATAGAGACATATTTACTGAATTTTTATCCAAGTTTCTTACTTTTAAAACTTAATTCATTATGAATCACATTTCAGCACAAATGACCATTTAGAGTAATTCAGGCATCACAACTATTTATTCTCAACTATTTATTCATAATCTGGTAAATTTTCTGTTCTTTATATAAGGGGTTGATGCATCTGTCACTGCTATTGATGCCACATAAAAATTTTTATAAATTTTATCATCTAGATATAATCTAAGCAACATATAATTGTCACATTAAAATACTATCTCTATTTTCAGAGTTCATGTAAGATCATCAAATTCCAGTTACACCAGAAGTAAATGAAACTCCTTGGAGATAGATATTAGCTTTAGACAAAAACAAGAGGAAATTATTATGCACAGAACTCACTTCTCAAAAAACATTATATATTCTTCAAAATATGCAAGATTTGTTT
Organism: Galeopterus variegatus; assembly: GCF_000696425.1. Classification (NCBI taxonomy): domain Eukaryota; kingdom Metazoa; phylum Chordata; class Mammalia; order Dermoptera; family Cynocephalidae; genus Galeopterus; species Galeopterus variegatus. The sequence goes on from NW_007727632.1 coordinate 106,724, forward strand.
AGAAAAAATTGTGGCAGAAATGTACAGTATTTTGTTTACCTGAAGCTGGTTTTCACACTTTTCCTTTAACCTCCCCCGTTACCCAATGGAGCCAGAATAACATTATAGGATACAGATACAAAAATACATTTATTTTCTTCAACTACAAATTATTTTTAGTTTCCTTCAGAAATGACTGTTTTGTCCTTATATTATGCCTACAGAAATTACTTCCTTTTACATAGTACCTGTAATATTTATTGCTTTAATTTTATCATGATGAAAACAAAGAAAGCCTACATTTAAGAGTGTAATTTACTTAAAATAACTGTAGTCCCTTAATATCCATTAACATGTGATCTTGCTTAAACACACTTTCTTACACATCTACCTCCAATGCATCAGATAAGTTAACTCAGTGAAACTACTGCTGTTGTCTGTTGTTACAATATACCTATCTCTCTAGTGCAGAATTGGGAAGGGAAAGAAAGTGAGCTGAGATGCCCGGTACTGATCAAGCTTTATTAAAGGAAAGAAATCTGCTGGGCTGCACTCAAAAATGGAGGACAGCACCAGGCCTGGGGGTGGGAGAGCTTATATAGACTGTAAGGAAGGCTGGTGTAATCAGGGAGGCGTTTGGTGCTGGTGTGGAGGAGTTTCTCAGAAACCATGAGGTTTCTCGTAAGGGAAAGACTGGCAGCCATTTCGTACTTAGTGTGTGTAAAATGGTGCCAGTCACATCCAGAATGTATCATTCCTGCCTTTTAAATATAAGGAGAAGGGAAAAGGGGCAGAGGTCTCATTGTTCTGAAGCTACTTCCTGCTGGAGATGGGCGAAGATATGAAAAAAATAAATAAAAGATTCATGTTGGTGGGTAAAACAGTTAGGTGGCGGGGTATTGGTTTCAGGTGGGAGGCTGTATTCTTCCGAGGAAGGGTCACTGATATCCTTCTCCCATGAAGAATCCGGTGGCCTTTTGGTTGATGGAGGCCTGTATACATTCCTGTAAAAACCTAGAAAGACAGCAAAAGTGGCAAGTACCAAAGAGAAGGATCAGTCCTTGAGGTGTTTGGAAAGTGGGGTGAAAGGGGTTAACTTAAAAGGCACATTGCCATGATGAAATTGCTAAGAAGCATCCTACTGATAGGAGGTAAAGGAGTGCCAGAAGAAATCTCTCTGTATTGTTACAAGCCTTTGGGGCAGCTGCTGCCAATTGTAGCAAGTAAAGGTTAGGGACATGGGGTGACATATACTTATCATGTCCCACGATAGGAAACCCATGATAGCAGGTTGGGACTGGTCTTGGAGTAGCTACTGTTTAAAGGACGTGAAGCAGGCCTGCAAGAGTGAGAAGATGATCACTGGGGGAAAGATTATCTTTCTTCTGGAATTAGGGAAAGAGCAGGGATCTTGGTGGAGGTTTTGGCGATTTTTAGTTTTGTAAGTCCTAAAATGGATGAAGTGTAAGGAGATGTTGAATTGGGGTTGAGCAGAGGGACCCCTCTGGCTTGGTGTTAATAGATTCTTTGGGTAAAGTCTCAGGTGCTAGTTTTACCAAGGATAAGTGATACCAAGGGGTCTTTCCTAGTACCTCTACTGCCGTGGGGGTGGTGAGAAGTGCTGTATAAAGCCCTTCCCAATGTGGTGAGAGGGGCTTTGGGATTTGGGTTTTAAAATACTCTTGCTGTCTTGGGCTCAGTTTAAAGTTGGGGGGCTGGTGGGGAAAGGATGAGGTAATAGAAGGTTGGCCTGTTCGCTAAGAAGATCCCTAATGAGGGAAAGAGTAGGGAGATACTGGCCTAAAGGTGATGAGCTGGAAGGGAGAGGTGTGAGAGTGAAGGGTCTACCATACATAAGTTCGAAGGGGCTGAGGCCAGTGGGTTTGTGGGGGGCAGCTCGCAAGAGACTGAATGCTAGAAGGAGAAGTTGGGTCCAAGGGACGTGAAGATTCATGGACAGCTTGGTGAGGTGTGTTTTTTATGAGGTGATTGGCTTTTTCTACTTTGCCTGATGACTGAGGCTGATATGGTATATAAGTCCCATTTGATAAGTCCCTGTGCTGCGAGTTATGTAATCTGGGAAATGAATGCTGGGCCATTATCAGACCAGAGGCTGGTGGGCAAGCCAAAACGAGGGATGATTTCTGAGGAGAGAGCATGCGTTACTGCTGTAGCATCCTCGGAAGTGCAGGGAAAAGCCTCAGTCCAACCTGAAAAGTTTATCTGCTAAGTTTATAAGATAGTGTGTCCTTTTGTCGGGGAGGCATGTGAGTAAAGTCAATTTGCCAATCCTGGCCAGGAGTGTATCCTCTGGCCTGGAGGGTGGGAAAGGACTGAACTTGGAGGCCACCTTGATTGGAGCAATAAGTACACAAAGGACAATTTTGAGTGATTTGTTTAAGTAACTTGGCCATGTAGGGAGAGTAATATAAGGGCAGAAGAAGGCGCAGTAGGGGTTCATAGACTATATGAACTGAATTATGGAAATCTAAAAGGATTTGCTCAGTTTGTGTGGTAGGGAGGACATAGCAACTGGAGAGAGTATGACAGTTGTCCTTCCTCTGTGCTCCCAACTGTTGGAGGTGTTGTATTTCTTGAGGTGTGTATTGGGGTAAGGTCATAAGAGCCATGAGAAGGACCTGAGCAGGAGAGGAAGAGTGTGGCCTGGTGATTGAGCAGCTTGTTTTGTGGTTAGATCCACCAGTTTGTTTCCCTGGGCTCTGGGTTTGTTGGAGGTTTGGTGTCCTCTGGAGTATATAACCCCAACCTCCTTTGGGAGTTGTGCAGCCACAAGAAGTATCTTGATAAGATATCTTTTTTTTATGGGCCCTCCTTGAGTGGTCATGTATCCTCTCTCTTTCCATATGGCTGCACAAGAGTGTAGGATGTGGTGAGCATACATAGAGTCAGTGTATATATTGACTCATTTGTTACTTGTTAGAGTGAGAGTATGGGTGAGGGCAATGAGTTCTGCCTTTTGGGAAGTGGTGTTAGTGGGGAGAGGTCAGCCTCAATAGTTTGTGCTAGATTTACTATGGCATAACCTGCCCTGGGGGGGTGGGCATGGAAGTGGTTTTTCCATCTATGAACAATGTATGTTGGGGCAGCATAATGGGATGTGGGGAGATGTGTGGAAAGGGATTGAGAAAGAGATCTAAAGCCTCCATGCAATTATGTTCTAAGGGTCATGAGTGTTTTGGGATGAGAGTGGCTGGATTTAAGGGAGGGCAAGGTTTAAAGGAGAACTGGGAATTTTCAATGAAGGTAAGGTGGATAAGTTGTAGGTGGGAAGGGGAGAGAGTTGACATGGCCTTATTGCTGAGAAGGTCTTCAAGATGATGGGGGGAACAAATGTTTGCTGTCCAACAGTTAGTTTAGAGCATTCTTCTGTTGAAAGAGCGGCTGCTGCCAAGGCGCGTAAACAGGGGGCCCATCCTCGAGCTGTGGTGTCCAATTCTTTACAGAGGTATGCAACTGGGGAGAAAATATCTTCTGCCTCTTGTTCCAAAATCCTGACTGCCAATTCTTGGGTTTCGGTGACATATAGGATAAAAGGATGAGATAGGTTTGGGAGAGATAGAGCTGGGGCTGTAAGGAGAGCAACTTTTAATCACTGGGAGGGAGGATGAATGGACTTCCTGGAATCTAAGGGAATGGCAGGATCCCCTTTGGCTGCCTCATAAAGTTGTTTTGCTAGCATTCCAAAGTTGAGAATCCACATGCAGAGATATCCTGCAAGCCGCAGGAAAGCGAGAATTTCATTCTTTGTGGTAGGAGAAGGGAGTTTAGAAATTAGACTCTTGTGATCCACCATTATTTCTCTGGTGTTGGGGGTGAGGTGGACTCCCAAATAGGTGACTGAAGGGGAAGAAATTTGGGCCTTGCTGGGGGACACTCGATATCTCCTGGAGGCCAGAAAATTAAGGAGAGCAACAATGTGGGCCTGTGAATCCTCATAGGAGGTGCTACAAAGGAGGAGGTCATCCACATATTGTATTAAAGTATTAGAGGTTTGAGGAAGTTCAGATAAGTCTTGAACTACGGCCTGGCCAGAAAAGTGGGCCTATCCTGAAACCCCTGGGGCAGTACTGTCCAGGTGAGTTGTTTGGAACAATGTGTATCGGGATCAGTCCAAGTGAAGGTAAACAGGTTTTGACAGGAAGGGTGTAAGGGAAGAGAGAAAAAGGAGTCTTTGCGACCAAGTACAGAGAAGTGGGTTGTTGTTGGGATTTTGGATAGAAGAATATAGGGGTTAGAAATAATTGGGGTTGTGGGTAAAATGACTGCATTAATGGCTCTGAGGTCTTGAGCTAAACAGTATGAGCCATTAGGCTTTATAACTGGAAGGATGGGTGTATTGAAAGGTGAGTGGGTAGGCTGTAAGAGATGAGAAGAAAGGAGTTTGTGTACAATGGGTTTTAATCCTATTAGGTGTTTGTTAGCGATGCGGTACTGTGGGACATTAGGGAATAAATAGGGGTTCCACAACTTAACAAGGATAGGGGAATGGTGCATAGCAATGGAGGGAAAAGAAGCATCTGATACTAGGGATTAACCTTGTCCAAGGGAGAGGGGAAGGTGGAAGCCTCAGGGGCCAGGTCTGGGATGGCCTGTAAGAGGAGTACTGTAGCTGGAGTTATAGTGTTTAGGGTAAGGGTAGCTTTGAATTTGAAAAGGACGTCCCATTCCAGTAAGGGGGCTGGGCATTGAGACATTATTAAAAATTTGTGTGTGAATTGGATGGGATGTAGGGTGCAGGAAAGGGGTTGAATGATCTGTGGGTGGTATTCTGATCCCATGACCCCTCCTATTGTGCTAGAGGACGGGATTGCTGGTCCTGCATATTCAGGAAGTGTAGAGTAAGTGGCCCCTGTATTGATGACAAAGGAGATCAGCTTACCTGCTTCTAGGTGAGTTACCCTGGGTTCATGGGTGGTGATCTCTGTGGGGGCTTTGGGCCCTGGGCATTGTCAGTCCTCCTCTTGGGTGAATCCACAAAGTTCTAGTAAAGATGGCCGTGTAGCCAAAGGCTGTGGATTGAGGACTGGGCCACTCCCTCTCTGGCGAGTGGAATGGCCAACGCCCAGTGATCTGGCTGTTTGTAGGAAGGACAGGGCCCAGGGTTAGAAGAGGCCCATGCCCGGTGGCCTGGTTGACCACATTTGAAGCAGTTCCTGGGTGGCTTGCTCCTTGAGGCAGCCAGCATTGGAGTATGTGAGCCATGGATAGCGTTAGCCAGGAGCTGGGATTTGGCCTGATCTCTTTTGTGTTGATCCTTCTTCTCCTCCTCCTCCCTATTGTTGAAAACCTTGAAAGCTTTGTTGAGGAGGTATCTCTCAGTTGTATTTGGCACATCCTCAAGTTTTCTTAGTTGTTATTTTTTTTTTTCCTTTTTTTCAATGTCATGGGCTTATTGGGTAATGAAATGAGAGTGTAAGAGGGTCCTGCCTTCAGGGGAGTTTGGGTCTACATGTGTGTATTTATGTAAAGCCTCAGAGAGGTGGGTTAGCAATTCACTGGGATTTTCAGTGGATCTCTTTGTAATTTTTCTAAACTTGTTATAATTGACTGACTTGTGAGTAGGCTTTTGGAGGCTGTGAAGTAAGTGTGTGATCACGTTATCCTGGAGATACTGGTCCCCATGGCCAGCCTGGTAGTCCCAATTTGGGTCCATGCAAGGAATGGCAATGGCTCCCACAGGCTGCCTATTATTTTGAGCATGTACCTCATCTGCCTGTTGTTGGGCCAATATCCAGACCTGCTCCCTGTCCTTGGGGACAAAGAAGTAGTGAGAATCATAAAAAAAATCATGCCAGGTGAGATCATAAGACTGGGTGCGATATCTGAATTCCTTAAGATGTGTGTCTGGTTTGGACTGGAAAGATCCCAGTTGTTTTTGATTGGGGAGAGATTAGAAAGAGAAAAGAGGATATGGACCCAGACAATTCTCTCCATCCCAGCCACTTTACTGAGGGGATATAAAAGAGCTGGAGCTGAGGTAGGGTTGTTACCTGATGAAGGGGGAGAAGGGGAGGGGTTGGTGAAGGATCTGGAGCATAAGGAGGTGGTCGGAGAGCAGAGTGGTCTGATGGATCAAAAGATTGATCTGAGTCCAGAAGGGGAAGTTGAGTGTGAGCTAGGAGAATTGGAGATGTAGGACAGTTTTGACAGATAGAAGGATGCATTCAGAGATAGAAGAAGGCTTGAACATAAGGAATCTCTCTGACTTTGCCATATCAGTGACAAAAGCTGTCTCAATCTCTGAGAGTATCTCCATCGAGAGTGCCATCTTGTGGTCACTAGGATCCATTCTAACAAGGCATTCTAGTTTTAATGTCTCCCTGGAGGCCAAGAGATTGTCCAGGAGATAGCCTGGAGGTGTAGAGCATGGAGTACAGTAGAAAATGAGATGTTTAGGTTTAATGTCTTCCTGGAGGCCAAGGGGTAAATTGGCCAGGAGACAGCCCAAGGGATTAGAGCATGGAGTTTTGGACTGTGAGGATCCCGTGTAGAGGGTGAGAAAGGGAACGGGCAATCCTAGCAGAAGAAGAGTTCCAACAAGAGTGTCCTCTTTGCAGTGCACTTATTTTCAAGAGAAAGGCCACCAACCAGCTAGAGGAGTATCCAGCAATAGCTGGGGTGCATGAGAGGGGTTCCCTTGGCCAGGCGCCTGGGTTTTGAGAAGTAGTGAGAGAGAGCGAGTTGGGGGACCCCGTGATGAGAGAGGACTGACCCACTGACCCACCCTGAATTGAGGCTGAGGTTGGACGCATTGGTTTGAAATGGCAAAAGGAGAGAGTCCCAGAGGTACCCAGTTTGGCAGATCTGGAAATTGTGGCTGAGGGCCAATCCACCCAGGTGGCAATCATCCAAGAATGTCGGCCAGAACCATTCCAGGGTTTTGGTACCAAAATGAAAGAAAGTGAGCCAAGATGCTAGGTACCAATCAAGCTTTATTAAAGGAAAGAAATCTGCCAGACTGTGCTCAAAATGGAGAGTAGCCAGCGCTGCCCTCAAAATGGGGGATAGCTCCAGGCCTGGGGGTGGGAGAGCTTATATAGACTGTAAGGAAGGCTGATGTAATCAGGGAGGGGTTTGGTGCTGGTGTGGAGGAGTTTCTATTTCTCAGAAACTATGAAGTTTCTCGTAAGGGAAAGGCTGGGGGCCATTTTGTGCTGAGTGTGTGCAAAATGGTGCCGTTCATATCCAAGATGGTGCCAGTCATGCCCAGAACCTATCAGGAAGATGTGCTGTAGATAAGTTCAGGGTAAGGAAAATTCAATTAAAATCATATCTTCCTCTCCATAAATTTATTATAATTTAGCAAATTTTAGTTCATTTCATAAAAATGGAGTGATCTTTATATTTTGAAAATATGACACTGTATCCAATTGCTTTGTATTTCATCATTTTAACTCATTAGTTGTGTGGATACTCTACTTGATACAGCAATAGTTCACTGTAAATATGGGTATTGTGAGAAATGCCCTCACCTGTCCAAAGGATGGACATGGAGACACGAGGCACAGCGAAGCAAGACTTTAATTAAAGCCTTGCAAGGTTCAGGTGTCTGATGGGCAGGCACACAGAAAAGGGCTGCAACAAGACATTTATTCCCTAGTGTGCAAGTCCCTGCCCCTGCCTTCTCATTGGTTGGGGTACACACTCTTCCAGGATGACATTAACCAATTCAGTGGTTACATGGAAACATGAACCAATTCAAATAGATTTTTTTTTTCTAATTTAAATGGTGTAGAACTGCATTTTACAATAAATATTATCAACTTTATGTTGTCATTTCAATGGATTCTTTGCTGTAATATTAAGTGTATGACAGAGATATGAATTATGGGTATTTAACTAAATTATCAATCTTTAAGCATGAAAATAAATCTTAGAGTTAAGAAAAACTGATTTTTTGTTTTAGTTAAAATACCTACTCAAGATTCCAATGGCAAGTATTAAAAGAAAGTGAGATACAGAGTGCTACCAAGTCTGCCAAACAATTTAAGACCCTCATTACTTTTACAGTTGATCCTTCCACTTTTAACTCCAGGATGACATTCAATTATGAAAGATAAGAGAACAGACAGATTCATGGAGCAGAGTAACTACACATTTAAATACTCTGCTAATTTGGAATTGAAAGAAAATTAATTGAAATGATTTAACACTTTACATTAAAGTACATTAAAGTACAGTGTCCTTATTGTATCATATTGTGTTACAGGAAGACTTGCAAACTGTTCTGTGTTAACAAATTTTCTTATTTGTGAAATTAATTGCCTTCAGCTGTATTAAAAACAGAGCATGATCAAGTAACACAAAAGCTTTGGACAGACCAATAAAAAAGGCATTCTAATTGATCCTTTGTTCAGCATCATCGCCACAAGCTTAATAAATTTTCATAGGCCAATTGAATGGAGTCTTTAGACTAAAATTGTTACTAAAACATCATCCAAATAGAAAGCACAACTCAGCTTCTCAGAGCCAGTCAGGCAAAACTAACACAGAAATCAACAGTAAGGGGAGGGGGCATTTGAAAATGCTGAAACATTTCTTATGCACCTGCTATAAAATGCTATATTCCGTAAGAGGCTGAACTATCTTCTGCTTGTGCAAGATGAGAGAGAGAGAGAGAGAGAGAGAGAGAGAGAGAGAGAGAGAGAGAGAGAGAGAGGGAGAGAGAGAGAGAGAGAGAGATATGAGTAACATGATTGCCAAAGAATATTTTGTTGAACAAAGAGCCATACTGGTTTAACTTTATTTTTGTCTCTTATGTAGTTTCTGTTGTCTGTGCTAACATGAACTAGAACTGTATAAAAAGAAATTAATGATTTAAGTGCTCCTTTTGGAAAACTATTCAATTAAATATGTGGTGAGCCTATTGTACAAAGCACTCAATAAACATGTGCAGATAAATATGTATATGTGAAATAAAATACATTTGGGAAATTATGACAGGTAGACCAGCTTACAAAAACCACTGTGGTAGAGATCAGGAAGACTTTATTCTAGTCCTATCTTTACCCAAAAAGAGTTCTTTGATCTTGGGTAAATAATTTGTGCAATATTTTCCTCATGGTTATTTATAGGTCTTTGTTTTATTATTCTACTCATAATCTGGCCAGAGAACAGAAAGGGAAGCAGGCCAGTGACAAATAGAGTATCGTTCCAGCACTTTAAAAAAGAGCCCAAGATCAGATCACATGTTTATTTTCTCCTGAAAATATCTTGATGTTTAAATTCAATATATATGCATACAGTATATATGCATGCAATATATATGCATATACTGTATGTGTGTGTATATATATATATACACATATATTCATATATGTGTACACAAGAGGAGTCTTTTAAAACTTCATATTATCTTTTAATTCTATTTTCCATGAAGTTTTTGAAGTACCCTCTTGTATGTCACAGAGATTTAATTTTTATATGAATATAATTTATTTTATACAATATAAATCTCCCAGTTCCTCTATTTTTACAGACTAGAAAAATCACAAATATGATCAGAATGGACAATGTTTCTGAAAATTTTAGAATATATTACTAAACTTAGCCTTACTTTGTTATCAGAATATTTTTATTATTATTTATATTTTAATCATTCTAAAAGTCAAACTTCCTAATATGTAAAATGACTCTTTATTAAACTTAATATTCAGAATTTGGATTCAGAATGTAAAGATTATAAAAATAATACATGCACAAAAAAGTAGGTAACTATCAGGAGGTAGAATTTAAATTCCAATGTTGCAAAAACATAAATGGGGACTATAAATTGATTTCTAATATTGTTTAGCTCCTTTGCATTTATTAAAATTATTTTTATATAGTTTAATAGATTAAATCTTGAGTTCATGTAATTTATTAAGTTATCTCTAATCTAAATAGACCCTCCCTATATAATTAAAGTCATGCATCACCTAATGACAAGGATATGTTCTGAGAAATGCATCTTTAGGTGATTTCCTTGTTGTGAGAACACTATAGAGTGTACTTACACAAACCTCGATGGTATAGCCTACTACACACCTAGGGTATGTAGAATAGCCATTACGATCTGATGGGACCATTGTTGGGTCTGTGGTCTGTTGTTGACCAAAAAGTTGTAATGCGGGGCATGACTGCGCTCATAAATTATTAAACTGAACATGAATGAAATTAATGAAAAAAAAAATTGAACTTATATCAGTGACAAATTATTCACTAGAAATATTGATATAAAGATAAATATATTGATATATTGATTCCAAGTTAAAATCTCAAATTTCAGAAAAGAAATTTCAGGAAGTTTTGGAGAAAACTGATAATTAGTAATATTAATCTGTACTAAAATATTACTATAATTCATCATCTTAAGAGTATTACTAGTGACAAATTCATATTAAAATATGTTGAAGTTCTTCTATACTCCATTTGATCACATAGTACCCAAAACTCTCTATTGTGAATGCTTTGAAACTGCCACCATTGTGCTATTAAATGACTTTTTTTTTTTTTTTGTCTTTTTCCGTGTCCGGCAACGGATCGCAACCCTCAGTGTCGCCCCCGGACCGGACCGGGGACCGGCAACGGGATTGCAACCCTCGGCGTTGCTCCCGCGCCTCGCTCAGCCAGTGAGCGGGAACGGGTCTGTATGTGGGATCCAAACCCTCGGGCGGGAGCGCCGCCACGCTTCCCAAGCGGCGCACTATCCAGTGCGCCACTGGGCCGGCCCTAAATGACTTTTTAAAAAGTCAATGCTAGGCAACATGATCAAATGTGGAAAGATTGACTTTGACACTTTTGCATGTCTCCTTCTTACATCACCTAATGCTAGATGATTGGGAACAGACATATAGGTGAGGTTTGAGCCTAAAATGACAGGACAATTCTTTCAACCAAAAGTTCAATTGAGTCACTTCTTTCCCTTCCATATGGCTCATACCATATAATGGCGCATATCATCCAATGCCATTTCTTTCCTGCTTTGTGTTGATGTCTGCCGCTGATTGCCTTTTCTTCTGTCCATTGAAACATTTACTAGGAATCCCATTTCCCTGATAGGCAGTGCTAAGGCTGAGGTTTTCAGTACCTTGAAAGCAACAATATACATATCGTTTCTTCAAGTCAACTTGTGAAAAGATTTCTACCTATTTATTGCTTCTACGTGTTATTATTTAACAATGCAAAATAAAGAAAATAAATTGAATTAAACACCCATTTGACTTAGTCTCCAAATAGAAAATATAAGATAAAACCTACACATTCTCAACTATTCCATCTATTCAATTTATAAGAGCAAAATCAATACCTACTGATATAAGAAGTAATTATTTTGATCTATTAAATCTAAATGAGGTGAAGAGAGTAATATTGCTACAAAAACAGTTCAAAATTCAATGAAGGTAACTACTTTAAAAATAATCACTATAAAATTGAGCACGATTATATAGATACTCAAAAAACTAATTTGGCTTTAATTAGATGTACTGTCATGTAATGAGGAATAAACTATGACACAAGAAATGAATTTGGTGAATTCATCATATCCTTTAAGGTTTGTCATAAAGTTATTCTACCTGAGACAAAACTTAATTTATTTTTCAGAAAAAATCTTGATTTATTTTATGTCATTTAGTACATATTTCTCAATGTATGGCTAACCCCCAAGTGCATGATAGAGAAGTCTCAATCTATATTTTCACTTATGTTAACAATATCTAAGCTACCTCTTGGTACTAAAATAAGGTGCCACTCCAGATTACTGAAACGCTAACTTTAATTCAGGCAGGCCTTGGAAATTGGATCATCAAAAGGAGGACTGAATGTGGTACAGCCTGGAGTGTGCAGGCATTTGTTAGAACCAGCTCTTTTTGAAAAGAAAACAGAAGATTTTCAGCATGAGCAATGTTTTCTGAAAAGGTAATTTTAACTATATGGATATGTACCAGCGATTGTGGTGAAAATGAGAGAAAATATAGAATGGAAGGAACAACAGAGGTAATTCATTCACCTTCAGGCTGCTGGCTGGCTTCACCAGATTGACGAGCCCCTATGTTTAGATACTGGCTCTTGCTCCACTTGCTGGTCTGTGACCATTTCAGTTTCTCCTCCTGGTTGTCAGACTGTCACTTTGTCTGTCTCCTGCTCTGTAGCCATTCTTGGAACCATAGTATATATCCTTATGAGCTTCAAATCACATTTCTCGGTGAACATAGATTTTATGTCTGTGGCTATCAACTGTATTGCCTCTATAACCCTTTCCATTCTTCATTTCTTTCATATTTTAAATGTCAGCAATTCAATGCTTGTAACCCCCCTCCTTCCACACACACACACACACACACACACACGAACGGGCCCATGAGTACTGCGTTAGCCTACAAAGCCCTTTTAAAAGAAATTTTGAATTTGAAAAGAAATTTGAACACCAGCTATTTTCTCATAAAAGTCTATATAACTAAATTCTCTTCAATTGGCTGTGGGCTAGTTACCATGTCTGCTTTCAGGCATGGTGGCAGCATCTGTGTTCCTCTGCTAGGACACGTGCTTATTTGTTGCCTCAGATTCCATGACTCCTTGTTCTTACGTCCTTGGCTGCTCTACTCGTTTTCTTTATTAGCTTCTCCCTGGAGGCATTTGATATTATATTCTTGCAATAAGCACTGCTTTGAATAAGCTGTAAATGGACCCGCGAGTTAATCATATTCAATAAATAACTACTCTCTGATGGATGATAGTGGCACATATCTAGTTGTTCACAAGTATCAGTGTTTTCTTTGCTTTGACAACTTCTAAGTCGACATCTCCAAGCCCTTTTGCAGTCAGGTAAGGCCACACATTCAGTTCTGGCCAGTGTTGGACAAAAGTAAATGACAGAGTCCCTTCTAGTCTTGGCCCCTATAGCCTCCCTGAGCTCTTTCAAGCTCTTTTCCTTATCTGAATGTCAAAAGTTAAGTGGAGGATTCTGAGACCCTCAACATGGCAGAGCTATCGGAGGGAAGTGGCCTGGGTCCCCAACTGACACTGTGGAACAGAGACTACTGCTTACCTGCACTTCAGTATGACACGAGAAAGGCACAAACCTTTATCCCCTGGAAAGTTGCAAAATATGTTAGTAAGAGAAGTTAAATTATCCTGATAAGTACGACTCCATCATTAGTTACAACAGTTGCTATTATGTTACAATACTAATTTTTTTTCTTTGATTACCGTTTTCTTTCATCACAAATTCTTGGCATTGGTGTCTTTAAGAATCACTTTAAGGTCTCTTGGAAATCTTATTTTCCCTGATATCTCTTGTTTCTGAATCTCTTCAAGTGAAAGAAATTTAATATGTTGTTGTGATCTTGAAATAAAGAATTTTAATATGTTGTTATAACATTTGCTAAATTAAAATGAAAGACATCTGTATATGTTATTAATAAGTTGAATATATGATTTATCGTTCAAACTAGGCACTTTTGAAAGTAAAAGATTTTGTTAAAAATAATTTTCAAAATATATATTTTTAGGTATTTTATTGACTAACAAATTATTATACTGTATTAAGACAGAAACTTCTCAAATGTATTACATTTGTTTTTAAAAATAAAAATTTTCAAAAACATTTTAAAATAAAATTATTTATAAAAAGTTCAGAGTAACATATTTTACAGCATAATTTTAACAATAACTTTTCAATATTATTGTGTAAACATTAAAAGAAAACAAATTAGAATAGTTGTACTTATTACATATTTACATAGTTTGATCAATTTTCCAGTATATGTATCTTTAATACCAAGTGATTTGTACATTTCTGAAGAAAGCATTTTTTCAACATTCAATACTAAATTTTTATATTTTTTTCATAAATATGATCATGATCTTCATCACAGATGAATTGTATGCTTAATTAATTGAAATGTTTGACACCTTCAATTGATTTTTAATCTTAGACCAGAATTTTTTTAATTGGGGGAAAGCTCAGCAAATATGCTGTTAAAAAAAAAAGAATAATATTAATTTTTGTGTTCAAATGTGAAAATATTACAGCCAAATTGTATTTATAGCTGTTTTTTTGCAAGTGAATTCTAGAGTGTCTTTCTTTGATAAATATTTACATAAGAAAGAGTCATCACATTGGCTTTTTCTTATTTTAAGCTTTGTTTTAAATAACTACAATGTACTAAATGCTTCAAAAAATTAGATTTTAGCTTTCCATTCACTGAATAATGTGACTAAAATTTCTGACTTTGAATAAATTTCAACTGAAATATACACTGTTGTTTTACAAAATGTCTAACAGCACACTGGGTTCTTTAGGTTGATTTATAAAACAGGTTTTACAAGGGCAGAAATCTTTAAAACACAACTGATGATGGGCTTCAGAGCAAAAACAAACATAATATCATGCAGAATGTTTTTGTTTTGTTCAAGAGCTACATAGCTAATATTTGGTAATTCAGTTATTTCAGTCTGTACATGTGTGTATGTATGTATTTGTGTGTACATATATTGATATGTTAATTTTGATAGTTGTAGCTTCTATTTCAATTAGTAGAATGTGACAGCTAAGACCAACTTTACAGTAGAATTCAGAGGAATGTTTTATGTTTAACCTTTGACAGAACAAAATTCTAATGGCTTCATTTTGATTTCATAAACTGGATAAAAAAGTCAACCTATATCAGAAATTGACTTTTTATTTGAAGTATCTATGGCATTGATTTAAACTTGGATAATTTCATTATATATGGAGTTTTATAGCATAGGCACACATTGCTTCTTACTTCATTATTTCATAGTGTGTAAGAAAACTCGGAGATGAAAATATAACAAAAATTTTTGGATAGCTTTCTTTGATGAATGAAAATTTGTTTTTCACAGGGTGATGTGTAAACCCACTTTTGGCAATTTCACTTGCTAAATCAACTAGCTCTATACTGATTGTTTTCGAACACCTTAGACTTAGATTTCTTATGCTCAATTGTGCACTTTCATGGATGGCATATGTGCATCAGCATTTTGTGTGATTACATTTTCAATGTCAACTTTTTAAACAATACAAATTTGGAACTTATTTTTCTATTAAACCTGTACTTTTTTTGAGCTTATTGCTGTTGAATGTTTTTTTACAATACAAAACAACAAAGACAAAAGCATGACCATACAATGCATACACAAGAGTGCTTCAAAACATTCATGGAAAAATAGACTTGAAAGATAATACAAATCTTTCCATGAACGTTTTGTAGTACCCTCACAGAATTGTAACTTTGAACCATAAATGACAAAAATAATCACTATAACAAGTCATCTGTATCAATACATTTTACTGCAGGTCTATTCAGTCTCTACATAATACACATATTTCAAATATAGACAATAAAAGTTTTTCAGCATTCTTATTAATCCTGGTGGCTTTTGGTATCTTCTAAGCTTCAGCAAGGGCCATGGCACACTAGCTAGTTATGACGTAGTCAAGGAGAACAGCCATGTGGCAGTGCACGCTTCATTTTCTACCTTTCAATGTTATCCTTAATGATGTTAGTTCTCTTGGTTCTAGAATAGGTCAGGAAATGAAAAGTGGGTTTTTGGTTGTCTTTCAGATTTAAAATGTTTTAGAACTCAGGTCATTATTCAGTTCTACTCACTGTAGAGACAATGGCAGAAAAGGAATGTAAAAAGTATAGGTTGCCAAACCTATCCTAAGCTAATGCAACTATTGATAATGATTTTTAATAGCAGTAAGAAATCAGGAACAAATGTTAAATAAATCATATAGGTATTGGGGACAATAAGGGTAGGTAACCTGGATGTCTCCCAGGGAAACTAACATTTGGTGACCCCCTATATTGAGAAATTCTTTACCATGGAACCACAGCTGAAATTTCCATCACTTGGTCAGAGTTCTGTTGATTTTCTCCATTATTTTTGGGAAGTTTCTTCATTGCTTTAATCTCAAAACTGATATGAAGATTGAAGTTCTAGGAAAGAGAAAAGCTGAGTAGCTAGAAGCATTGAAACTGTCTGGATGAATTGCCAGCCACAGTAAAAATTAATCTCATTTTCTATTTAGTTACATTTAGGTACATCGAGTCTATTTAGTAAATCTAATCTGAAATCACAATCATGTAGTATTGTTATACCACAATGAAAAGTCTAAAAAAATACTGAATGTATTAAATGTAGAGAAAACTTTGTTTTAAAGAATATTTGAGTATTTAGTCACTTGCTTAGTTAGGGAAGTACAAAAGTGGAAAACTATAAATAGTAACTCAAAGGTCCCTTTGCCATTAATTAACATCTGTTACAGCCATGCTTATCAATATTGTAACCATTTTTTTCACAGCAGAAATGGTTTCCACCTCCATTTTATATTACAACAAATAATTTGGGAAATGATTAATGAGATTTTTAATTATAGATTGAGTTTATCTTAAAACAATCTGTGCCACTACAGCTGGAAAGAATAAGGCTTTAATTACATCCAGAAAAAACTCTACAGTGAAGAAAAACATGTCCATTTTAGGGTGCCCAGACCTTCTCCATGCCTGGTTCACCTTCACACTTGGCTGCTTAGCTCTGTTTTTTAGCGCATGGTGCTAATGAGGCCACAGTCATGTTTTCACTC
This sequence comes from Galeopterus variegatus, assembly GCF_000696425.1. Taxonomy (NCBI): domain Eukaryota; kingdom Metazoa; phylum Chordata; class Mammalia; order Dermoptera; family Cynocephalidae; genus Galeopterus; species Galeopterus variegatus. The sequence goes on from NW_007727632.1 coordinate 123,318, forward strand.
CCCATATGTGCCACTTAGCTTCACTCAGTTCCAGTGCTACAGATTGTTTTTGTACACTTGGGCTGCCAACTCAAAGATTTCTTCACTCATTCATCAGGGAGATCTGGGAAAAAAAAGGAAGGTTCAATGATTGCGGATTGCTTGGGGTTGTAAGGAATGCTTATCTTAAAAAACCAGTGCCATCATATTCCTCAAAATGGCACATTAATTCTGAGGCTTCTTCTAGCTGGATTACTTTTGATTTTATTTTAAAAAAATCATTATTTAAAGGGGCAGCATTAAAAAAAAATACAAATAAAAAAAAGAGCACTGGGTAGGATTTTGAAACCTGGAATGTGTTCTGATCTCTTTTCCAAAATTGGTATATGGCCTTGAACTGGTATCTAATTAGCCTACACTCATTATCCCTATCTGGAAAGTCTGGGGATTGCCTCAGGTAATTGCCCACTAGGCGAGCTCTAATAGTTTATAATTCTATGATTCAAGATGCCAGGCACTGGGAGAAATTTGATAATGAGGTTGCAGGTTGGGAAGAGGACCAATGCATCTTAAAAACTTGAACTGTGTCTAAGGCAGATGGTTATTAGTTGTTAGTTGTCAAAATCCCTTGTTGAGCAAAATTGTGCTCCCATGGACTTACAGGTGCTTCTATTTTGTAGCAGTGGTTTTATGGTTTGTTGCTTGCAGGAAGAGTACAACAGCAGCCATCAGGCCGAAGGGAGAAGTACATGATACTGGCCTTGATGAATCTGTTCACTAACTATCTTTTTTCTGTTTATCTCAGCAGACTTCTGCTCGAGGCATGGAATTAGTCCATTCTTCTGTCAAGTCCTGAAAATTATTTTTCTCTGTGAGCACAGAGCCCTTTTCAGCTTTGCATCACTGAATAACTGTCAGGAGACAAGTACCATGACAAGAAATGCTCCTCCTTAAAATGATTTATTTATTTCTATCCAAAGACATCTGGTGATGGGAGAGGTTTATGTGAAATCTTCATATATATATATATATATATATATATATATATATGTATGTATATGTATGTATGTATGTATGTATGTATATATATGTATGTATGTATACACACACATACACTACTCAGACACACACAAAAGCTGGAAAAGTTCATCCTTACTAATTTAAAGAGGAATACAACTATATTTAACCTAAGTGTCTCCCACAGGAACTTAGTGTTTGTTTCAAGAAATATGGGCTGGATTACTAAACTGGTAAAGCAACTCTTCTTGAGGAATATAGATTATTTTACTTAATCAGAAGCACAGTACCTATTTTCACTTTATGCATAGTACTTTCAATGGGGTAGATACAGTGGGAATATTTTGATTTCTAAATGAATGGACTTCCATGTAGATTTTAGGGAGCATGACTTTGACTAATGTTCCATGGACTGTTAACAGTGTAAGTACATAATACAAATACTGCAATTTGCTTGAATTCACACACATACACACACACCTGCACACAGAATGTTAGTAGTCATTTATTTCATTCTTTTATTACATTCCATCTATTCTTGCTGCTGGTTATACGTGAGCGTGAATAGCAAGTGTTCAATCACGATCCTTCTGATTCTAAAGCCTCTGTTATTATCTATATTTCAGTCTGGCTCTGTGTGTGTGAAGGGAAATAAATAGCATTATGGTTGTCTCCAGAACACTTTTAAGGATTCAGCATATTCACTTTGTATAATTTTGTGGAAACTGTGGTCAAATAATTAATGGGGACACACCCTCCATAGTGAGGAAAGGTATTCATGTTCATTTGGAGAAACATATAGAATAGAACAACCCAGTATATTTTTCGCCATCTATATGTAAGACACACACACACACACACACACACACACACACAAACACATACACACACACATATATGAGGGTACTTCAAAAAGTTCATGGAAAAGCTTTACATTCTGTTTTATTCTATTTATCCACCAACTTTCTGAAGTACCCTCATACATATATGGAATATGTATGATGTCATGCTAGGAAAATAATCTGATATGTGTAGGAAACAGCCAAGTGAATTTATTAATTTTTGTGTAGGATATTTATTTTTTACTTTATGTTGATAAGCAGGGCCATTATGTATCTGTTTATATCTTTTATATAAGATTCAGCTGAATAGGAGAAGGGGCATTGATATTTTTGTAGGAGTATATCTTGATGGTTGAAAAAATGATGACAATCATATTTTGGAAGGAAATAGGTTTAGGAGAAAAAGTAAATTCGAAGTTGTCAGGACAATCGTTAAAAAAAAAAAAAATAGGAAGAGTTCTCTGCTGCGCTGTGCCCCCCACATATACTCCAGGTCCCACTTCAGGGTGTTGCACCAAACGAGAGGACATTTCTGAGAAATATTTCAAACCAGAATCAAAACTCAAATACTAAAACACTGAAGCACTTTATTTAAGACTAGGGGACAGACAAGAATTTTTAAAATCACCTTATTATAGTCATTGTTCTGGACCTAAGGGAAAATGCTATGACAGCCAAGAAAAAAGCAGGAGATATAAATATGGAAAAAAGGCAGAGGTGAGTTTATTATTCTCAGCTGATGTGATTATGTACATAAACAGAAAACCTAAAAGAATCAATTCAATTTTTTTAGAGTTAATACAATTAAGAAGGTGGCAAGTTATAAATTAATTACGACAATCAAAAGTTTTTTTATATGAGTATAAACTATAATGTAATAAATTATATTCTGGATGAAAATATCCTATTTGTAGGGAAAATGAAGGAAAATCGTCAGGGCCCTTCAGATGTTCAGAATCTTGCCAAGCATTTGATGAAAATATGCACATGCACCCAGGTGTTCCGTGGTTATTGTCTAATGTAATTGCACATGTGCACCCAGGTGTCCTGGGTTATGGACTTAAGTATAAAGGACCAGTGGCTCTGAGCCACAGCATCTCCCCACCCCTGGGATGACTTGAGGAGGGGGTCGAGAGGGAGGCTGCTACTTCTACTGAAGGCTGTTGCTGCCAGGGCCCCTGGGATGCCCCAAGAGTCCACTGCTTGCTGCTGCTTCTGCTGCTCTTGCTGGAGACTATTGCTGTAAGCTGCTGCTGAGGACTGAGCTTGTGTCATCTGCCAGTGGCTCCTAGGATCTTTCCCATTTACCTAGCATGGACCTGTGTGTGAGGTCTGGTGACCCACCCTGGCATGTAAGGGGTCTGGTGACCTAGCCTGGCATGTGAGGGTTCTGGTGACCCAGTCTGGCATGTGAAGGGTCTGTGACCCAATCTGTGCAACGTGTTTGAAGGATCTGTTGGCCCTAACCCCTTGCCTTGACAGTACAAATGGAAACTTGGCATAACTAAAATAATGAAACATTTTGACTTTAGTTATGAATTGCTTTAACAATACAATTGGCTATGACAGCAGGAGCCCCCAACAACAGCCCCTGCCAGACACTATTTCAATAGCAAATAAAAATTCTATAATGACAACAGTTTTTTCCTAATTTACTTGTTAAAAACAATCACAAATAAATCACTAAAAGGATATGTTTTTCAGAAATTTGTAAAATAATGCTAACATTCCTGTGAAGAATGTGTTAATTTTTCACGATAATTAAAAAAAAAGTAGTAAAGGAACTAGATTCTTAAGTTACATAATGTATTTTGGAGAAATAACATATATAGTAAATATTAAATTGTGAACTTTTTAAAAAATAACAATCTGCTTGACACTAAAACATTTTATCCCTTGGTCATTTTGACACTAAAACATTTTATCCCTTGGTCATTACATTTATGAGTATTAAACAAAAACAAATAATTGTTTAATTTAAATCTCGATGTGACCATTATATCAAAATCATAGCACAAAATGCATAAAGTTGCTTGAGTTCTTGTTTAATGACTGTTCAGATGTTTTTTCTTTGGCCTGTCACCAGTCATTTCATGAGATCAAGAACCAAGTTTAACTACAAAAGACGATTCTTTTTTTTTTTTGTCTTTTGTCTTTTGTCTTTTTCCGTGTCCGGCAACGGATCGCAACCCTCAGTGTTGCCCCCGTACCGGACCGGGGACCGGCAACGGGATTGCAACCCTCGGTGTTGCTCCCGCGCCTCGCTCAGCCAGTGAGCGGGAACTGGTCTGTATGTGGGATCCGAACCCTCGGGCGGGAGCGCCGCCGCGCTTCCCAAGTGGCGCACTTATCCAGTGCGCCACCGGGCCGGCCCACAAAAGACAATTCTAAAATTCTATCATTTAGACTATATTTGGAAATTGAGCACAAAGTTTAATGAAAAGTTAGTGAAGTTTTATCTCTTAAATAAAGCAAATTTTTGCTGTTTTACATTGTGTTTTCTTCTTTTGTAAATAGAAATTGTGCAGAAGAATTGAGTTAACGTGTGAAAAGGCCTCTGTGCTGAGTTGAGTTACTCTTTTATTCCACCCATGTCTTCTTATTCATAAGAAGATAGGTGGCACCAGTGGCGGAAGATAAATAAGTATCAGGGACTAACCACCCTTACTAATCCCAACAGTTCATCTTGTCTTTGATATATGCAAAATAACTCAAACAATGTTAAATATCAGTGTAAACAATCATATATGCTTCAAAAATGTACTGGAGCAATGTACTTTAAAATTAATTCAGTTAACCAACAGTTTGATGGCTTTAAAACAAAAATTAGACAAATGGAAGAAAGGGTAAAACTATTGGAAAAACACAGTAGGGGATGTAAGTAGAGTGTGAAAACTGCTGCGGAACAGATTGCTGTTATAATTAGAGACAACATTTCACTCTCCTTTAAATACGAGTCTCTGGAAATTGCTCCAAGTGAGAGAGGGAGAGGCACAGCTGTTTTGAGTGTACAGCTGGTGGGAATAAAAAAGACCATAGTCAGATGTCAATTGGTTAAAAAATAAACTAGCTAACTAACAGTAACTAACACCTGGTTTGAGCCATAAACACAAATATATTGTTCTTAAGGAAATAAAATATAGAGAGTTTTGTTGGAGAATCCTGTAGATTCAATCCTCTCCCCCCCTCCCCCCCCCACACACACTGTTAACTGTTGAGGGTGGGAAATCTTATTATAGTAATTGTGGGGCCTTGAAGAGGTGATTCGATTGTAGGACCGTGCTGTAGTGAATGGATTAATAATGGTGGTCAGGGGCGTGGTTCTGAGGGCTTTCAAAAGAGAGTGAATGGGCAGGTTAATCTTTGCTCTCTCTGCTCCACCATTTTCACAATGTGACACCCTGCTGTCACTGAAGTCACCACCAAAGAAAGCCTTCAGCAGATGTGTTCCCTGGACTTTGGACTTCCAGCCTCTCAAACTGTAAGCAATAAATTTTGTTTTCTTTATAAATCACCCACTTCAGGTATTTTGTTATAAGCAACAGAAAAGGACTAACACAAAGTATAAGTAAATGCCCACCTGGTACAAAATATACTGCCATATAATGATTTCACCAAGTCTTCGTTACCAAAAGAAGTGAAAAGCCTAAATCCAAAAGAACAATATAAAGATTATGGGATTAATAGCATTAACTGTAGCTTTTACATTAGTTTTTGTACTTTGTTTTATATAAATCCTGAGGAGAAGGGATCAAACACTTGGTGATTAATAAAGAGTCTCCTCGGTGTATCATCAAAAGAATATGTAATGGATGTCCAGGAAGGACACCTCCCACACCCAGTTACTGGGCCCACCATACCTCTGTGTGTTTTTTGGAAAAATCACACAACCTCGACCTCCTTTCTTATTTTGTCTTGCTACAAAAATTCTAGACTAACAGGAAATAAGGGATACATATTCTGACTAAAATCTCAGAAATACCAGGATTGTACATCTTGTTTTTCATCTTTTAATGTTGTCAAATATTGACATCCACATCAGAATTTTTATTTTTTTCCACAGGACACAGAGAATAGTTTCTACCAGTACATTAGCTGTAGGATTGTACAAGCAGATCTATCCTGTAGATTTTCTTAGGTGGACTGTTATGTTATTTGTCAAAAACAAATTATCTTGTGGGTGAGAGGATTGTCTAAAACAAAAAAGGAACTCTGTGAACTGGAATGTATGAACAGGCTGTCTGCTTGACCTTCTCCTGATCACATTCAAATGCAGCCCAAGAAGCCTGATGATTTCTGCTTCTACAACAGAGACAATTTTCACTTTTCTAGACTTTGCTTCATTCCACCAGGGAAGATAGGGATTTAAAGAGGGACAAACAGTCTGATGGGAATGCAAATACTCAACCAGTATTTCTTTTGTGTGTTCCACTTCCTCTCTGATTGCTGCTCCAGTAAATACTTACACTTCAGCATCATGAAGTGTAACCTTTTCTTATAAGTTAGGGAAATTTTTAGTCAAATTTTATACTATGTTTTACGCAATTTGGCTTAATTAGCAGTTGTTGATAAATTTATTGTATAAAAATAAGAGATGTAGTAACTAATTCCAGCTCCCCTTTATTTGTATATAAAACAAATACTTGCCATATCTAATTTCCATGTTGTAACAGTCACTTGTTTGTAAGTGTGGCTTCACTATCTCTGCTAATCAATAAAGTGATTCCAATTTTATTTTGAAGAATATGGAGCACACAAGAAAAAATGAGGCCAACTTTTTGATAACAAAGATGTTGCATATAGTGTGAAAACTATATTAGGTCAACAAACAAGGTGACTCAATCAGTATCTGAAAAGAAAAAGCTTTGCTTACACTTCTTGGGAACTTTTTTATTCATCCATTAGAACAGAATTTTGGCTCAATTCTTTAACTGGACTTCTCTGAAATCCCAGATATGATACTCTGTCATAATATTTTGTATTTATAGATCAAATTTACAATCATTTATCTAATAGCTATATTCCATGTTAGAAAGATTTCTGCATGAAGGCAGAGAAAATATTTGCCTCTTGTCCTCTGAATAGGACCTGGCACCTATTAAGTATGAAATAAATATTTATGAAATTATTGATTATTTATTCACTCATTAACTCCACAGATATTTATTGAGCATCTGGCCTTGCAGAACTTACATTCTGCAGGAAGGAGTCAGACAATAAAAACATGTAAGTGAATCATACAGTTTGTGCAAAGGAGAGAAATGTTATGGGAAAAAGCAAAAATAGAACAGGGTGAGAAGGATTAGGGGCACTAGCTTGGGGGGTGGGGTAAAATAGGCCTAAATTAGAGTAACTGTGAGAAAAGTGTGTGGAATTTCCCTTTGAATTTTTTTTTTAATGGAAAACTGCTCAAGGCAGAAAAAATGAAAATGCTTAGCATGTTCAAGAAACAGAAATTACTTGTTGAAATATTTTCAAGAATCCAGTGTGTTTTTACCTTATCTCTCCTTTCTAAAGAGTCTTTGCATTAAATATATATATTTTAGGGTGGCTTTACAGATTACCTATGAGTTATTTTCACTGTTATGATGACAGGAATCCAAATACTGTCTTTTGACACCACAGATCTATTTTCCAACAGAGCCATTCATTCCTCCATCTGAAACAACCATGGAGAAAATAGAGTTGAAGTGTAATAGAGCTTAAAATCAACTTTATTAAATTGAATTTCTCCAGAATTGAGGGGACATCTCACTTTTCCTATAGCCTTCAGGTAAACACTTCCAAAGAGGTATTTTAATAACCATTTAAGCACACAAGGACAGCTGTTCAGGTGGTCTCAGAGAGGATAAAAAATTGCATATGTCATCTGCCAGAGCAGATACTAAATTACCATGGCCTACAGAAACTTTTTATTTGCCTAGAAGGTATTTATTTTCCCACTTGAGGTTTTGGGAAAACAATAGCCTAAACTTCTTATGACAGGAAATACATCAATGAAAACTCAGCATCACTTTAATGTTTTATTATCTATTCTGTTACTAGTGGCCTAAACTTCCTCTGACAGAACATACGTCAATGAAAACTCAGCATCACTTTAAACTTTTACTGCTTCCTCTGCTGCTGTGTCTTGGTATTATTATTAGCATGTACCGAGGATTTAATCATTTTCTCTAACATGCATTTTTTTTTTTTTTTTTTTACATTTCACACAATATACTCAGTCAATAGTTCACATGGGTTGAAATTAAGTATTTTCTTTCTGAGGTTTGCTTAATTTGTACCATGAATGCTACCTTCATAAGTGCTTTCTTTATATAAACAGTCTAATATAATAAATCTATCAATCATTGTGAATATGCTGAAACATAGTTGATTAACTGAAAGTATTATTTCACTACTACATCTACCTTTGAATGTCTATTTTTATCTGAGGAAATTTGTGGTAATTTATATTAATATAGGAAAAAGTATAAGTATAACAATATAAACATTATTGAACTCATTTTCGGGGTTAATTCGTATGTGTAATTCAAAATGTAAAGTAAATTTTTATTTTACCAAAAACGTTACTCATATAATGCTTTTTGAATTACAAGTAAGTAGAAAAGATTTAATTGCTTCTAAGATTTTATAAATTTTCACTAAATTGTAAATGTATTAAGCTATGTTTATCACATCAGTGTTGGGAGACAAGAATAAGATATTATCCCTGCCCTTGAAAATGTTATCAACATGTTGGGGAGTTAGAATTCATATGTAACAAGAAAAATGAGAATATCTCTAGTGCAAATGTGTGCATATGTTTGCATGTGTCTAAATTTGACCGAAATTTATTGTAATTATGTCATGAATACATTTATTTATTTTTATTTTATTTTATCACTACACAATGTAAACATTTTTTGTGGCCCTTTAATTTCTCCCTAACCCCCCTCTCCCTTCCCCTTTCTCACATCTGGTGGTTTCAGTTCTGTTCTCTCCTTTTGAAAATTCAAGGAATTATTGTGATTGTTGGATCTTTCTTTCTTTTTTATTTTTTGTTTCAGGAAGCACTCTATAAAGAGCAAAATCACTAAAGTTATAAGCACCTGGACAATTTCAAATATGCTGAAATTTCCCTTTTTAATGATTAAAAAGAGGTATTATATACAACGTACACTCCCGAATTGTGTTGAATAAGTAAATGTCCACTTTGAGAAGAAAAAACAGGTGTGGCAAAGGTCTAATTTAGAATTTAAACTGTACCTGTTTAGGATTATTGACATTTTTCTTATGATGACTTCTAATTTATAAGAATGAACAAAATCTCTGTCGACACGGCTTACACATGTAATTTTTAACTGAAACACCTGTAAGAGTTTAACTATTTAAACTGTTGATCAATAGGCTATTTTATTTGTCTACTTACGTTATAAAATCTTGGAACTGACAAATTGTATAATTTTACCCTGTGGATCTTGTTTGACTTCTTTCTTCAGCAGAAGTATGTTACTCCTTTGTGTTTCTCTCCTCTCACAGGAGCTGCATTACAATCTTCCCAGGGCCTTGTGCAGATTTGATCCAAACACTGCACACAGACGCATTTCTTCTATAGTACTTGTGCATAAATTTGAGCATTTACAGAGTTAACCAGTTGATATTTATAGAAACAATGCTATAAAAATTTTGTATAAATATTTATTGTACAAAATGTATATTTTTTCCAAAGGGGAGGAATAAACAAATTTAATCATGACCAATAATCCAGGTGAGCTACTTTAAATTCAACATGGACTAAATGAACACAGAAAAGTAATTTTTGATATTCTAGATTTATTGAATAAATGATATTACTTATCTTGGCCTTAAAAATGTATTTATATGTTTATATAATTTATACGATTAAAATCCTTTGATATTTATTAATATATTAAAGTACTTTATTTAATGAAAATATTATTTCACTAATATATCTAACATAGGTATAAGTTTTTCATTTGGGAAACTTTAGTAATTTCTGGTAACATAGAAAAAAGCAGCATGAATATAAAGTTATACCTCACTTCACCAATGTGTTTCGTCATCTCAATTTCTAATTTCTATAATAAATCAATAAATATTGATATATTATATCAATTATATATTATATAAATATTGTTGTCATATCAATTGGAATTACTTTAGGGTATATGAAGCAGTAATTTGACTTCTTCAAATAGGGATTTATTTCTGTGACGTAAGTAGTGCAGAGGAGGACTATTTTGACCAGGGATGGCAGCTCCATTATGTCCTCAGTGATCCTGTCTTTATTTAGCCTTCCATTTCTCCTTCCTTAGCAAGTAGCATTGATCCTCATTCTTGAAAAATAACTTCTGCATTTCTAGGCATCATACTTGTGTTAAGGTGGAAGATAGAGGAAAGATGAAGGGCAATAGTTAAAAGGTACAAGCATATTCTAATAGGCCTGCCAATTCTAACAAGCCAAAACAAAGAGATAGAACAGGTTTTATTATAAGAAAAAAAAATATAAAAATATATAAAATATATTTTTAAGAATTTTCTCTTAAAATATCAGAGATTGGAATTAAGAGCCAGATGGGTCATGGACAGCAATCTGCAGAGCTGAAAACTTTTTAATTTGAAGTTTGAACAGGGCTAAAACACAAATGATAAATGAGTGGGTAGAGCACTTCTCCTTATCCAGGATAAGAAAAAAGAATTAGAACCAAGGGAAATTGACACCAGAGGTTAAAGTACGTAAGAACACAGATTCTGAGAAATCAAATATATCAAGATTGCAGGTGGTTGCAACTAAAGAAAATATAAGGAATGGGAAAATATTTTTATACTGTATATATCTTTTAATTTTCTTTTGTGGTTAGAAACTGGAAACTAAATTTGGGTGATTCGCAGCTGTTTAAGAGGAAGAGATAGCAATTTTTTTTTGCCAATAAGAAGATTGTTGTAAAAGTTTATTTTCATCTTGGCTGGAGAGTTTTAGAATTACAGCATCTAAGGTATTTAAGTGCACTTTTTTAGACTTTATTTTTTTTTTAAAGTGGTTTTAAGTTCACAGCAAAATTAAGAATAAGTTACAGAGATTCACCATATATTTCCTGTCTCCACACATGTGTAGCCTACCCCATTATTAACATCCCACCAGAATGGTACATTTGGTACAACGGATGAACCTATATTGATACATCATTATCACCCAAAGTCCATAGTTTACTTAGGGTTCACTCTTGGTGTTGTGCGTTCTAAGCAAATACACTTTTTAAGAAAGCATAGACTTGCTGACAGGGTTCTATGTTGAAGAAATTCTACCAGTGTAAATATAGTAGAGAGATTTTACATTAGTCTCACTGGGCTATTTGAGGCTCCTGGTTTTCCAACCTAACTGCAACAAAACATATATATGAATTAGCATAAACTAGAATTTTTGAGTGAAAATTAACTGGCAACAACAAAACATTTCAGGAGAACAGTTTACTTGTACATGCAACTGAATGTGTTTTGAAATGACCAAATACATTTGTATTTCTAATTTTTAAAAGAAATAATTGAACCCTTACTTAAATTAAGTCACTTACCAAAAGTGCTAGAAAAATATCTACTCCATTGTAAAACCTTGATTAAAAGTAGTTCACTTACAAAATAAATGCATCATTTTCCTTAAACAGCAAAATTCATTTATACACAGTATTATTTCTCAATAGTTTAATTAGAAGCTGCCATTTTATAAGTCACTGGTTTTCAAAATTTGGAAGCTCAAAACCCTTTTGTAATAATATTTTTATGCAGATTTCCAATGTAGGAAAAGTTTAAAACAAAAATCTTCTATTTAATCAAAAGTCTCTGGAACCCAGTTCCCTCTGCCTCCCAATCAAACCTCTTTGAGGCTTCTGGGGTAACTCTCATTTGCCCCCAGAAGTCCTCAAAACATATTCAGTCTAGTAAAACAGGCCATGCAGACAATTATACTTCTGGTTTAAAATAATCTTTTAAATTTGGAATGAACTCTCCTATCTGTATATTTGATTGGCGAAAACAAATAATGAGCAATAGCTACCTCTTATTCTATTTTTAAAAAGTAGTTTTATTAAAGCTGCCCATTGTAATATATTGAGAAAACTTTAAGCTGGTGAGAACCACATTATTGAATTAGGTTGTTGGTTTATCCCCCTCTGTCTGCTAATTTATTACGATGTGCCACTCTCTACTTTCTTTCTTTTGTAGTTAACTGTGTTTTTCTCCTATACTGATCTTGAGACTGAAATGCTATTCTTCAATTATTTTAGTTTGGATTCTTGTTCATCATTTTAAATCTAGAGCAAGTGATACACCCATAAAATTTGATTATTTGGAATTTATGTCAGTGACCATATCAGATACCAGAGTGCCAAGGTAGCAGTAATGACCTCTTTAGATCATAGTTCCTCTAGTATGACCTTACTTCGTATATGCTTTCTATAAACTATACAACTTCCAATAAGTTCCTTTGTTTAAATAATAGCCATAGTCAAGCCTACTTTCTGAGAACCTTATTTATTCCTTATCCTTTATATGTATGTATTCATATACACGTAAACACACATACACACACATATGCATATATAATCAGAAAACTGTTCAGATATTCAATTATTATAGAGAATACTTAATAGGATACTATTCTCTTCATTCCCTTTTATTCTGTTGATTTTATCAGATGCTTAACACAGAGTTTTGTTTAATAATATTAACTTACTTTAATAGTAGATTGTGTACATTTCTATTGTTGGTAAATTGCATAAATTTCTAATTTCACCAATTGAATAGTTGTGTTAAATATTGATGCTTCTAATATCTACATTTAGTTTCCACCTCAAAATATGAAATGTATAAGTGCTCCAAATTTTCAGCCTAAGCCAGAATATATTTTGAAATATTATGTAATGCTTTTGAAAAACAATTTGAAGTGTAGTCTCATAAAACAACTTTGAAATCTATTGTTTATCTTTTTAAATATAGACTTCATTTTTAGAACAATTTTATGTTCACAGAAAAACTGTGGAAAGCAGAGTTCCTATATACTCCCTGTTCCCCCCTTGTCTCCATCCCCACACCCTAGAGTGATACATTTGTTACAAACGATGAGCAGGCATTGAAGGATCATTACACTTAATGTCCACAGTTTACATAGGGTTTGCTCTTAGTGTTGTGGGTTCTATGGTTTTTAACAAATATGTAATGATATTATAGTAACATACAGATCAGCTTCACTATCCTAAAAATACCCTGTACTCCACCTGTTCATCCTTCCCTCCCTCCCTCCCCCAGCAACTACTGATCTTTTACTATCTCCATCATTTTGCCATATATAGTTGGAATCGTACAGTATATAGCCTTTTCTGATTGGCTTCTTTCACTTAGTAATATGCGTTTAAGCTTCCTCCATATCTTGACATAATAGTTCATTTCTTTTTAGCACTGAATAATATTTCATTGTACAGATGTACCACTGTTAGTTTATCCATTCATCTATTGAAGTACATCTTGGTTGCTTCCAAGTTTTGGCAATTATGAATACAACTGTTATAAACACCCATGTGTGGGTTTTTGAGTAGACATAGGTTTTCAACACATTCGAGTAAATGCCAAGAATATGAATTCCTGGGTCATATTTTAAGAGTACGTGTAGTTTTGTAAGAAAGTGCCAAAATGTCTTCCAAAGTGGCTGTACCATTACATTTCCACCAGCAATGAATGAGAGATGCTAATGCTCCACATCTTCAAGTGTTTGGTATTATCGATGTTCTGCATTTTGGCCATACTGATATTGCTTTACTCTCATAGGTCTCTGTCTATGTTGTTTTTTCTGATGGCTTGCTATTATCTCATGATATTTTAGTTAGTGCTTTATAAAAAGGTTTCTTATAAATAATATCTAATCATAAAATATATCATGAAAAGCCAATTTTTCATGAACATATCAAAATATCATGATGATTTGCCCAAGAAATTTCACAATGATTTATTTCCTTTGGATGTTTTTAATTTCCTTATTGCTCCTTTCCCTGAAGAGAGCAATGATTGGCTTTTCATCCTTTCCATTATGTTCAGTTAGATTATCTTCTTTATTGAAAATTCCCTCCCCATTACTTCTTTGGGTAACCAGATTTTATCTTTTTATAAACAAGCTAATAATTTATTAGCATATATATTAGCATATGATATGTAATATAATATATATATATTCTTACTGTGGAAGGCTGTTGCTTTCTTGTCATTTGCTCTTCTTCACCAACAGATTTCTGATTTTGCTCAGATGCCAATGTGACCAGCCCCAGAGGAAGAATCTAAGCAAGTCACTTAGAATCTGTTTCCATTCTACCTCTGCTAGGAGGAGTAGAACTTAGCCTATTCAACAAGAGAGGAAAGATGTAGTCTGTGATGCCTTATGGAAAAAATTTGTTTCTTGATAGAAACAGGGAGAAGTGGAGAGAAATATCTTTGGATTTCTTCCTTCTTTCTTAATAAATGAATTAAGATGTGATCACTGCGGTTATGGCAGCTATTTTGTGACTATGAAGGAAGGAGTAACATGTTGAGAATATAGATGGAAAGTTGCAAAGAGCTTGGGTTCTTTATACGTTTGGCCTGTGGAACCACCCACAGTATTGCCTAGCTCCATACTGTTTTGCTTTGTGAGTTAATTAATTAACTTACTATGGAGAGACACTATCTGCTGATATTTTGTTACCTGAGCCACATGTATCCTAATTTATACTTTCCAATAAATAAAAGACTTAGTGTGAATGACCATGCCCACATCCTTGAAACATCATCAATACTATTTACATAACAAAAAGGCGTCAGCTATTTTTATTTCAGTTCAGTTTAGGCCTAAAGATCTCGGGTATAGAGTATTACTTTCAGTACATGTTTTGTCTCCTCTTAAAATTTGTATTTGTAATAAGAGAAATTTAAAGCAATTTTTAAATTGTGTTCATAACTTGGAAAGAAAAACCAAGATGTTCATTGTATTACATATATCATCTGTCAATTGTATCCCACAAATTTAGAAAACATGAACACAAATATTCATAACAGCTCTGTGTAAAATTCTCATGCCTATTTTTTCTTCTTGTCTCTCTGTCATACATTGGTTAGTTTATTCTGACCTTGGAGTAGAGCCAAATGGATTACACAACCCTTTCTTCTTGATGACAAGCGATCTCTGCACCTCACCAACAAATAACTCTCCCACCAAACGTACATTTTATTCAATAAAGTTATTTTTGTTTTCTTTGGGGTTTGAGATCAGTAACAAGTAGTTATGCCACCCACTCTCTTAATTAAAACTATCATTTCTTACATTAGCACTTGCAATAACATTCAAACTCCTTAGTCATGATTGCTGGCAATACTGCTCTCTCTCTGGCTATATCTTTATAAGTCTCCCCACAGTTTCACAGTGGCTGAAGTTTTCAAAATTTTTTTCAAACACAGGCCCTAGGACTTTCCAAACAAGGGCCTGATAGCCTCTTCTCCCAGGGAGCTTCATTTCCCATCATTTAGCTTTCACTGAAAAAATTACCATCTCAGTGAGGATTTTCTGCTCACCCTACTCGATGTCTTGTTTTCCAGCTTCTCAACACATAGCCAGCTTTACTGATTGTTTCATATTTCTTTCCTCATCTTGAATATGTATTTTAATTTGCTTTTCTATTTCTTAATTATTGTCAACCATTTTCTCCCACCACCAACACAAAGGATGACCCATGACAGAGTGGACATTTAAAATTTCACCCTTGGGCCGGCCCGGTGGCGCACTGCTACAGTGCGCCACTTGGGAGCGCAGCGACGCTCCTGCCAAGGGTTCGGATCCCACATACAGACCGGTTCCTGCTCACTGGCTGAGCGAGGTGCGGGCGCAGCATCGAGGGTTGCGATCCCGTTGCCGGTCCCGGTCCGGTACGGGCGCGACACTGAGGGTTGCGATCCGTTGCCGGACCTGAAAAAAAAGACACACACACAAAAAATAAATAAATAAAAAATAAAATAAAATAAAATTTCACCCTTATTCATTATCATGCCTGGCAAACAATTATTTTAAAAACATATTTTTGAAAATATAGATAAATTAATGAATAATGATTTCTAATCATGATAAATAAAAATGTTTTCCAACTTCATTTTCTTCCTCCACTGACTTTCAGAAACTTGAGCTCTGGCCAACTCCCAAGTTGGTTCAGCCCTTCACTTCTCTCTATATATTATGTTTAAATTCCTTTGCATTTCTTATTTTGTTATGAAATTTACTTATGACATGAGTATCTTCTTACATCCATGGCCTTGACATTGAAACTTTTATTCTCCAAAAAGCCTATTTGGTTATTTATCTAAACAAATACAACCTTTCTTGAAAGTACTGTAATTAAAATAATATTTTTTCTACTACTCTGGGTCAGGTAATTAACTTCCTTAAAGTTTTATTTACCCAGAGACAAAAGCTATTTTTTTCCATTCAATTACGATTGAATTATTTTGTAACATTCTAAAAATAAAAAGTCTAGATATTCCATACTCTAACATCAATTATTATATTTCTAATATTCCTAATAAATTATTTATAATACTGGCCTTTTTCTGGAAAAATCTGTTCATTCCTATTTCATAACAATTAAATTAAAAATTAAAATCAGTTTATCAGTTTCTATTTTTCAGAAAGTTTGCTAAGTATCATTGAACATAACTGATTTCAGGAATTATGACAAATACAGAAGCAACAGTGTAAAAACTTAAGGTCACCTTTAGTCTATCACTTGGAAAGAAAGTATGGTAAATACTTTTTAATTTTCACAAACTTTCTTGTCTATATAAATTTATTACATACATGGACACACACAAATTCATTATGTATGCATTTAACATAATTCTATATTACTTTTTTTCTCTAATATTATACTCTGAGTATTCAAGTTATTTTGGGAACTCATGTAAAATGGCTGTATGATTAATTGCCCTGTGCTGGAATTAGACCAATTTATACACAACTATCATTTATGTGGAATATTAAATGTGATTTGGGGAAAGTTATGCATTTCTTAGAGCTACAAATTCCTCCTGTGTGAAACAGGTAAAATGTCTAAATTTTGGGAAGGTATAGAGATGAATGAGCTAAGCTATATATTTTATATTTATCATATATAATATGTATATATGTAATGATATATTTAGTATATATTGGTGCAAAGTAGTTATTTTAAAAAGTTCTTCACATTGCCTGTAACACAGTAGCTACCTAATATATATTTCTGACTGAATTTTATTCCATCACTGCTATGTATTTTATTAAACCCTTTTCATATTTTTGCATATTTTTCTTTTTCTCATCATAATTTATAACACATGCTTTAGAAATTACTTATATTAATTTATAATAGTAATATTAAACAGATTAATAGATGAATTCAGATTAGGATTGAAACCTTTTTTTTTTAGTTCTTCAATATTAGCCCTGTTATAAGAGGGTACCTCAAAAAGTTCATGCAAAGATTTGTATAAACTTTTAATTCTATTTTTCCACAATTTTTTTGAAATACCCTCATATTAAGGCACATTTATATATGGCTCTCCTTTCATAAACAGAAAATAGCTTTATAATTCATGCACCTGAAAACATTTCTTATTTCTGCTTACAATTTATTGTAGATATAAGATGTACATTGTATATTGAATAAAAGATTAATATTGTAAAGAGGTGTGCTCTCTGCAGATCAGTGTTTACTAACAGAGTATGATGGATATCTCTCCTCCTGTTTCACCCCTCCCTCCCTCAAGCCCACTCTGCACAGGTTTAGAAATATGCAGAGGCTTTCTTGAAAGTCTCAGTGATTGAGTTCGGCATAGGTTGTTATTTTTAAACCGGGAAGAAACAGTAAATATCTTGAGGTGCACATGACACTCTACACAAAAGGAGTTATCTTTTCTAAAATGTCGAAAGCAACCACATTTGAAACAGTGGATGGCTGATTCATAATATGTATATAACATCAAAATTCAGATTTCTTAATTTGGAGTGCCTCATGCTACCAGATAGCTTAAAAACAATAGTATCAGAGTCTTTAGTTAAAAAAAAAAAATCTCTAAAAATATATTAAATGTCTTTTCTTGGGTTTTCTTATATTGACATATATACTTACATGCCCTTCTCAAAACACAGTAAATTTAACCCTTTCAAAATTTTTTAAATCAATTTTTTATGTTTCACATGTTTTTGCTTTAGCCTGAAATTCCAAATAAAAATGTTAAATAAAAAAGTTTATAGTGGCCATCCTTGTTTGTCACTTCTGGTAATATCTGGAAAAAATTGGAAATTCTTTACAGTTTTAATAAGATTTAATATTAATAAGATTTTTAATTTGTCACTATATGATGATTTAAGACTTTATCTTATTGTCTTTAAAATTATTAGTCATAATTCTCACATCTTTTCTCATAGTTTTAAATTCTTTTTAAAGTCTATAATAATTAAAATAGTATACCTCCAATGTCAAATTTCTTAGTTTTATAAAAATTTAAATGACAGATAGGAGTACATAGAAACTATTTTCCAGGCTTCATAAAAGAAATCATGCTTCTGTTTTAAGATTTAGTAGGGAATATAAGCTCATTCCTTCAAGTTATGACAAAATATGATATATATTGCTATTTTATTTTCCTTATCATTTTCATAAATCTTTATTTCAGTTGAATTATGGATGACAGATTCTTTAGTCATCTAATCCTTCAATAAGGGAAATCACTGCTGTTAGTCATACATCTTTTCTCCCTTTTATTTAGTTACAGCTGCCTTTATGTTCTCTGATGATTTGTTGGTTTATGTCCTCAAATCCATATCGCCTTTTTTCTCAAATGATTTCAAGTTTGTTATCAATTCCATCTCGTCAGTTTACTCAAGTTGAACTTTTACCAGGTGCTTTATCTGCCCAGTCTCAAGTTGAAGACAATGGAAGGAAGACAGGGACTCACATTAGGGATCCCCAATCCCCTGACTTCAACTACCCTATGGCTCTCCTATTCTAGACAGGCCAAACAGCATATTCTAGGAACACTCTCACTGGCTTCAAGTTTACTTTTAACTCCAAGGTAATGATTTTTCTATGTAAACATCAATTCTTCATCTTTCTTATAACTTTTGTCTAAACTAGGATGGCTCCATTTCTAGTCCTTAGTACTATAGTACCTGACCTCTCTAAACTTCTGGTCAAATGAAGCAAAATTACATATGTTTAGCTGATGCGATTTGGGAGAATATTAAATGATGTAATTTATTTATTTTTATTATTATTATTTTTTCCTTTCTGTCTTTTTTCGTGGCCGGTAACGGGATCGCAACCCTCGGTGTCGTGCCCATACCGTGACCGGCAACGGGATCGCAACCCTCGGTGTCGATTGGACTGGTCTCTATATGGGATCTGAACCCTTGGTGGGAGCGCTGCTGCGCTCCCAAGCGCCACACCCTACTGAGTGTGCCACCGGGCCGGCCGAAATGATGTAATTTAAATAAAGCACTTAGCTCCGTGCCTGGTACATCAAGATGATCAGTAAATGTTAGCAATTATTATTGTTTAATTATTATAGTTACCAAACCTCCATGAATTGTTTTTTCTCATATGAATGACTGTTTGTGGTATTGGAAAATCATTTTTATCAAAATATTATTAAAACATTAACATTAGGAGTTGCAAGGATTTGTTTTTGAAGTATATTCTAGACCCTTAAAATAAACGCTTTTATTTCTTACCTGCTAAAATCATAATCAGAGAATTTAAAAGTTGGAAAGAACTTTAGATTTTCTTCATTTTAAGGTCCTCATTTAATAGTGAAGTCAGAAATTGTGTGACTTGCCCAAGGGCATCTTATCAAGATTCTCACTGAAACAATTAAGGTCAGGGGAAAATAGATTTGGTACATGTTAAAAATCAATCTCTTCAATTTTTAAATTTTAATCATTTATTATAAGATTATCAGAAACTAAAGACTATTAAACAATCCTTTATCACTCTCAGTTATCATTTCTAATATTGTTTTAGTGTAAATTTAAGCTGTAGTTTCAACTCTGGATTCACCATTATTGGTTTATTAATTGAATTTATATATTTTTTAAAAAAGAGTGCCTAATATGTGCTATCTGTACTCTAAGTGTGTTACAAATAATACCTAATTTAAGCCTCATATATTTCTATGAAACAGTTATTCCCACTATTCTCATTTTATATAGAGAGATTTGACAAAATGAATTGTTTTTTTTCTGATGAAAGTTGGTCTCATCCTTTTGTATGTTGAGTTTGCTCCGATCTACAGTTTCCCAGGCAGAGGGTATTTATCTAGCTGATCAAGTCCTCTACTTCCAAGAGATACAATGAGATAAAATGAGGTACATGAGTTGATAACTAGTTACCTATCACTTACCTCCTATGTCTTCCAAAATAACTATATAAATGCATATGAAACATACTTGTCAAATAATTACTTGCCAAGTTCCACATCTCTTTCATTACCAGCTGGCATATTTAATCTCCTATACTTTTAATAATTGCACAAATAAATTCAAGAATTGGTTAACTGTGGTGAATTGAAGAGTGAATTTGTGACTATTCTGATTTCTTGAGGTAATGCTATGTATTATAGTAACTGCAAATATGTTGTAATCTTTTCAGTTTCCTGCTAAACTTTAAGTATTTAAAACTAGCAGAGTTGATGTATAACTCATATATGTTCCTAATTCAGATTTTTGTTTCTTTTTCTTAAAAATTTTAGTACCCTTTTCTACTGATTTCCTTTACCAGAAAATGTGTGCTTAGCTTTTAAAATATGCAAGAGATTAAGATTGCTGATTCACTGATTCCCGTTTTATTGCAGGATTTATGAAACATGAATCTAGTTGTTTATATATATCCCAAATCATACCTTCAGTGAAATACTTGTTTTAGTTTTAGTCTCATAATTAAAAAAGAGAATTACAAATTTTCTTAAAAGTAAAGTTAGGTATTTGATGCTTTCACTGAAAATTATGTTTAAATTCAATCTAATCTGCAAGGTCAACTCTAGATCTAGCATTTTTACTACAGAAATTTAGGATTTAGAGTGCTTGTATTTGGAGGCCATTATTTAGCTCTTGATTGTATGCCTACCTCCTTCTGTCTTAGATAGACTGATAATATGGAAGTAATAGGAGTAGTTAAAACAAAGAGTATTCAGTAAAATTTTGGGAAATGAGTATACAGAGAAAGTACTGTTACTATCTAAGTACATGGACCCCATTAGAGTAAGTGTAGAACCAAGACAGGCACTCAGACAAAAATGAAAGTAGCCACAGGACGTTTCCTTCCTTAGACTCGTCGTTTTCTTTATTGAATTTAGATCCTTTAGATCTCTTTGTGTCCTCAGATCTATGATAGGTTTTAAAAAGATGATTTCTACCTTATCCAGCTTGCTCTTATTTTTAGGGTGGAACAATGGACTTTCCAAATTACTTTTATAAATACACACCTTCAAATTTCAAGCATTATGATAGATGTTGGGGATACCAATACAAATATTGTTTTCTCTTCCTGTTTAGAGAGTTAGAAGTGTGTGTGTGTGTGTGTGTGTGTGTGTGTGTGTGTGTGTGTGTGTGTATATATATATATATATATTTGTAATTCAATATAAGGATCATAGTAGAGATTCCTTACATAATAGAGATATAATAGGTAAGAGGAAATCTAGTCCTACTTAGAAATATCTTTCAGAGGTGGGAATGAGCAAGATGGTGGATGATTAGGAGATTTGGGGTTCCTCATTGGGGCCGGTGTTGATGAAGCGTGGCTTCCATTTTATACATACACCGCAGCATGGTCATCTATTCACTCATTGGTGGACACGAGTTATTTCTCGTGTTTGGCAATAACACATAAAGCTCTTATGAACGTTCATGTGCAAGTCATTGAATAAACATATGCTTTTATTTCTCTTGGGTAAAAATGTAGGAGTGCAACTGCTCAATTATATACTCTGTATGTTTAACTTTCTAAGAAACCACCAAACTGTAGTCCAAGATGCTTGTACCAGTTTATGTTCCCACCATGAGCGTATGAGAGTTCCAGTTGTCCCATATGCTTGCCAAAATTTGGTATGGTCAGTCATTTTGCTTTTAGCCATTTTGATATGTATGCAGTAGTATTGTGTTGTGTTTTTAATTTACTTTTCCCTAATGACTGATGATGTTGGGCATCTTTTCATGGGGGTGTTTTGCATGCTTACTTATCTGTATGCACTCTTTAATGAAATATCTGTTCAAATCATTTGTCCATTTTTAAAAGTGGGTTGTTATTTTTCTCATTATGAATCTTGAAAGTTTGTTTTATATTCTCGATAAAGTATTTATTCAAATATATGATTTGTAAATATTTTTCATACAGTACATATCATACATATATCTCTATTTCTTGGCAGTATATTTTCAAGAGCATAAAGTTTTCATTTTGATGAAGCAAAGATTTTATTTTTTACTTTGATGGATTGTGGATTTGGTGTTGTAACTAAGAAATTGTTGTCTAACCTGAGGTCACAAAGGTATTCTCTCATGTTTTCTCCTAGAAGTTATATAGTTTCATGTTTCACATTTGTGTCTATGATACATTTTGAGTGAACGTTTTAATATGGTGTGAAGTACAGAAACTTTTTTTAAAACATAAAGACAGAAAACTCGAGGGGGCAGAGAGAGGGTAGAAAGGAGGAATTGGTACAGGGACATGGAAATCAACTATATTGTATATTGATACATTAAAATTAAATAAATAAATAAATAAATAATAAATAGTTTCTTAAAAAAACACACCATATGGATATACGATTGTTCCAACATCATTTACAGAACGACTAGATGTTCTCACCTGAGTTGCCTTTGCCCGTCTGTCAAAAATTAGTTGTTTATAGCTGGCCATTAGCTCAGTTCATAAGAGTGCTGTGTTATAACATCAAGGTAAGGATTCGGATCCTTGTACTGGTCTGCACCAAAAAGAGAAAAGGAAAAAGAAACAAAAATCACTTGTTCAGAGAGGTCAATTCAATTCTTTATTTTCAAGTCACTCTTCTGTCCATGAACCTATTTATTTACCTTTATGCTAAAACTTGAAATCAAATACTATTAGTTCTCCAACTTTATCCTCCTTTTTGAAGATTGTTTTGGCTCTTTTAGGTCCTTTGCATTTCTGTATGAATTTTAAAATCAGCTTCTTAGTTTCTAAAAAAATGCTGGCTGGGTTTGTGTTTAATCTCTAAATAAATTCGGGGAGTATCATCATTTTAATAATATTAGTTCTCTGATATGATCATTGGATGTTTTTCATTTACTTAGAGCTCCTTTAATTTTTCTCAGAAGAGTACAGGTCTTTCACATGTTTACTCAAATTTATTCTTAAGTATTTCATATATTGATGCTATGATAAATATTTTTGTCTCAATTTTCAAATGTTTATTGCTAATGTACAAAATGCAAGTGATTTCTGCATATTGCTTTTTTATTCTGCAACGTGGTGAACTCATTTATTAGTTCTAGTAGATCTTTTTATGGCTCTCATTGGATTTACTATATAGATGATTATGCCATTTGCAAATAAAGACAGTTTTACTTCTTCCTTTCTATTCTGGATGCCTTTTATTTCTTTAATGTGGTCAATTGCATTGAATGCATTTCCAATGTTTAACCAAACTTACATCTGTGGGATAATCCACACTTGGTCATAAGGTATTAATATAGGTAAAAGATAGATAGATAGATGGATAGACAGATTTAATCTGCTAAAATTGTGTTCAGAATTTTAGCAACTGGGTTCATGAGCTGTTTGTCTGTACTAGTTTATGTTTGCTTTTAGTAATGTCTTTGTCTGTTTGTCTTATATTGACATTAGGGTAATTCTAACCTAACAGAACTATTTACTCCCTTCCTTCCTTCCTTCCTTCCTTCCTTCCTTCCTTCCTTCCTTCCTTCCTTCCTTCCTTCCCTCCTTCCTTCCATCCATCCTTCCTTCCTTTGAGAAGTTGGTACAGAATCGGTATTGTTTCTTTCTTAAATATTTGGTTGACTGTAACAGTAAAGCCATTGTGATGAGAAACATTTCTTGAGGTATATTTCAAATGCTTTAACTAGTAATCCCATTTCTTTAATACCTTTGCTCATTCCTGGTGCTTATATCTTTTGTCCTCCCTTTTCTCTTCTCGATCTATCTGGCTAGAGGTTCATCAATTTTATTGATATCCTCAAGGAACTGGCTCTTGGTTTCACTGATTTTTCTAGTGTTTTCCAGTTAACTATTTCTATTTCAGTCTTGATTCTTTTCCTTCTTCTCCTTACATTGAACTTTGTTTTTTCTCCATTTTAAATTTCTTATGGTGTTTACTGAGGTTAATGCCTCTAACAAGAAATTTCTGCTTTTCTATTACAGGCAGTTAGCACTATAAATTAATTATACCTTAAGTATCTGTGCTGCTTCAGGAGAATCCTACATATTTTGAAATATTGTGTTTTCATTTTCATTTAGTTACAACACTTTGTATTTCCTCTCTTTATTTCTTTGCATTTTTTCTTTTTTCCTTCTTTAAACAATGGATTATTTAGAAGTGTGCTACTTAGCTGTCAAATATTTTTTTGATTTTGTAGATATCTGTTATTAATTTCTAACTTAATTCCCTATGACCAAAAAAGATATTTTTAAATTAATTGATGTTTTTCATGGTCCAGGTTAAGTTTTATCTCAATTAATGTCTCATATATATCTGAATATTATGTATATTCTAATTTGTTGGATGCAGGGTTCTACACATATCACTATGGTCAACTTGGTCAGTATATTTTTACTGACTTTGTGTTTACTTGTTCCATTAATTATTGTGAAAGTTGTATTAAGACCTCAAACTGCAGTTGTGGCATTGTCTACATCTCATCGCAGTTCTATTAGTGGCAGCTTCATGTTTTTTAAAGTTTGGTTATTAGATATGTAAATATGATTGTTTATACATAAACATAATTGTAAACGTGTTATCCTCATCATAAATTGACCATTTTATCATTATGATAATATTGTTTGGTGTTGGGTTTTAGGTTTTTTTGCTCTGAAATCTACTTTGTCTGAAACTAATATACCCACCTCAGCTTTCTCTTGATTAGTGTTAACATAATGTATTTTTTCATTTATTTGCTTTTATTCTTTAAAGTTTTTTGATTTTTGTTTTTCAGATTTTTATTTTTTTAAATTAAGTATTGATTTTTATTTTCATTTTCATTTTTAATATTTTTATTGTTTTAATTTATCAATATGCAACATAGTTGATTTTCATGTCCCTTTACCAATTCCTCCTTTTCCTCTCTCCCTCTCCCCGCTCCCCACCAACAACATCATATCTGTTCAGTTGTCTTAACATGATCAGGGAATTGTTGTGATTATTGTGTTTTCTCCTCCCCTGGTCATTTGTATATTTACTTATTTATTTTTATTAGGTCCCACAAATAAGTGAGAACATGCAGTATTTCTCTTTCTGTGCCTGGCTTATTTCACTTAATATAATTCTCTCTAAGTCCATACATGTTGCTGTGAATGGTAGTATTTCTTTCTTTTTTTTTTTTTTTTTAATCCCAGTGTACTATTCCATTATGTAGATATACCACAGTTTCCGTATCCACTCACCTGAGGATGGACATTTGGGCTGGTTCCAACTCTTGGCTATTGTAAATAGTGATGCAGTAAACATTGTAGTACAGGTATCCCTTTGAAATGATGATTTCCGTTCCTCTGGGTATATTCCCAGCAGTGGTATAGCTGGGTCATATGGTAGGCCTATCTGTAATTATTTGAGGAACCTCCATACCATTTTCTATAAAGGCTGCACCATTTTGCAGTCCCACCAACAGTGTAGGAAGGTTCCTTTTTCTCTGCATCCTCACCAACATTTGTCATTCTCAATCTTTTGAATATTAGCCATCCTAAGTGGAATGCGATGATATCTCAGTGTGGTTTTGATTCACATTTCCCTGATGCTGAGTGATGTTGAGCAATTTTTCATGTGTCTGTTGGCCATTCATATATCTTCCTTTGAGAAATGCCTATTCAGCTTCTTTGCCCATTTTTTAATTGATTTACTTGTTTTTGCTAAGTTGTTTGAGATCCTTATATATTCCAGTTATTAATCCTTTATCAGGTGTATATTTTGCAAATATTTTCTCCCACTCTGTTGGTTGTCTTTTTGCTCTGTTAATTGTTTCTTTTGCTGTGAAGAAGCTTTTTAGAGTAATATAATCCCATTTGTTTATTTTTTGTTTTGTTTTCTGTGCTTTCAGGGTTATATTCATAAAGTCTGTACCCAATTCTACTTCCTGGAATGTTTCTCCTATGTTTTCTTTAAGGAATTTTAATGTTTCAGGATGTATATTTAATTCTTTAATCCATTTTGAGTTGATTTTGGTATATGGTGAAAGGTACAGGTCTAGTTTCATTCTCCTACATATGAATGTCTAATTTTCTTAGCACTATTTACTGAAGAGGCAGTCTCCTCCCCAGTGTGCAGTCTTGGTGCCTTTGTCAAAGATCAAGGCCCTGTGAAATATATTTGCTTTGTAGTATACTCCACAGTATTCTAACAATGAACTGGCAGAAAAAGAAATCAAGAAAGCTAGCCATTTACAATAGCTACCAGAAAAATAAAATACCTAGGAATAAATTTAACCAAGGATGTGAAAAAATAATTTATTTACTTTTAACTGATTTGTTTCTCTATTCAAATTACATTTCTTCTAGGCAGCATATAGTTGGGTCTTTTTAAAGTTATTCAATCTGAAAATCTCTGTCTTTTAATTTCAGTGTATAAACTATTTAAATTTTATGTGATCATTGATATTATAAAGTTTAGCTCTGTAACCTTGCTATTTATTTTCTATATGTCCTATTTCCCCCTTTTTCCTTTGCTTTTTCCTTATTTTGTAGTAGTTACACACAATATTTTCACTGCCCTAAAAGTTTCTTGTGCTCCAACTTTTCATCCCTTCCTCTCCACTTACCTCTGGCAACCAGTAAACAGTTTGCTGTCTTCATCTTTTTCCCTTTTCTAGAATGTCATATAGTTGGAATTATGTAGTATGTATCCTTCTCAGAGTAGATTTTTTCACTTAGTAACATGCATTTAAGTTTCCTCCATATCTTTTTATTGCTTTATAGCTCAATTCTTCTTCGCACCAATATTCCATTGTCTGAATATATCACAGTTTATTTATTCATTTTGGTATTAAAGGACATTGTGGCATCTTTCACGATTTGTCAATTATAAGTAAAATTGCTATAAACATTCATATGCAGGTTTTTGTGTGTATACAAGTTTACAACAAATTTGGATAAATACCAGAATGATCAGTTGCTGGGTGACATGTTACAGTACGTTTGGTTTTGCAAGAAACTGCCAAAATGTCTTCCGAAGTAGCTGTACCATGTTACATTCCTATCATCAGAGTATGAGAGATCTTGTTGCTCCAAATTCTCACCAGAATTTATTATTGTCAATGCTTTGGACTTTAGCCATTCTATTAGGTGTTAACTGGTACCTCATTGTTTTAATTTACAATTCCTTAGTAACGTATCATGTTGAGCATATTTTCATATGCTTGTTTGCCACGTGTATATCTTCTTTGTGAGGTATCTGTTCAGATATTTTGCCCATTGTTTTAATTGAGTGGTTCATTTTTTATCATTGAGTTTTAGTGTATGGTGTTCTTTTCATATTTAAGACAACAGTATTTTATCAGGTATGTCTTTTGCAAATATTTTCTTTCAATTAGTGGCTTGTCCTCTCCTTTTCTTGAGAGTGTTTTTTGCAGAGCAGAAGTTTTGAATTTGAATAAAGTACAACTTATAAATTCTTTCTTTATTGGCTGTGCCTTTGATGCCTTCTGTAAAAAGTTGTCACCAAACCCCAAATCTTCTAGATTATCTCCTATGTTGTCCTCCAGGAGTGTTACAGTTTTGCATTTTGTACTTAGGTTTATAATCCATTCTGCTTTAATTTCTCTGAATGGTGTAAGGTCACTCCACTCCTTATTTGTGGGCTGTGAATATTGACTTTCTTCTCAATAGTATAGCATAAAAGGTGGTGGGTGGGGGGAGGCGGGCAATTTTAAAGCAGAGAAAGATGACAAATATTACTTCAGCCAGATGATCAAACTCAACACTGACAATGATAAATCATGTTGATAGTAGCTATCCTTGGTATGATGCTGCTAAACATCACTTTACATCTGTGGTGTTCCTCTCCAAAACACATACCCCAGTATAATTACAAGAAAAACATCCAAAAACTTTCTATAGAGGGCATCCTATGAAGTACCTAAACAGTAATTCTCAAAATGTCAGAATTATCAAAAGCAAGAAAAGTCTTAGTAACTGTCATAACCAACAGGAACCTAATAAGACAGGACAACTAACATAATGGGATCTTTGGACAGTGAAAGGACATTAGGTTAAAATTAAGGAAATGTGAATATTCTACGGACTTTCATAAATAATGTATTGCAATGGTCTGAATGTTTGTGTTCCCCCCAAATTCATATTCTGAAACCTAATCAACAAGGTGATAGTATTAGAAGGTGAGGCTTTTGGGAGGTGATTGGGTCATGAGGTCTCCACCCTCATGAATGGGATTAATGCCCTTATAAAAGAGTCCCCACAGAAATGCCTTCTTCTTCTGCCATTTGAGGACATAGCAAGATGTCACCATCTATGAGGAATGGGCCCTCACCAGACACCAAACCTGTTGACACCTTGACCTTGGACTTTCCTCCAGAACTCTGAGAAATAAATTTCTGTGGTTTATGAGTTACTCAGTGTAAGGTATTTTGTTGTAGCAGCCTGAATGGACTAAGACAGGTACCAATATTGTTTCATTAATTGTAACAATATGCCATACACATATAAGATGATAATAATGAGGGAAATTGGGTGAAGAATTTATGGAGATTATCTGTACTATCCCAGCAAATTTTTCATAAATCTATCTATTTTTAAAATTGTCTATTATATAAATGAGATTTGACCAAAATAGAAAATGTCGGGTGCCCTACAAGTTTTCTGTATCAGTTAGAGTTTAGGCCCAGTTGTAAATAAAAAGAGATTCCAATATTCTGTGGCATACTTTTCTATTATGTAAATGATAGTCCACAGGTGAGTAGTTATTCAAGTGAATCTGAGAGCTATTCTTGCAGTCAGCCAGGAACCAGGTAAGGTGCTCAATGCTATTAGTAATCTAGAAAATGCAAATTAAAACTACAGCGCAGAACCACACTTCAAACACACTATATTGGCAAAATATTTAGGTGTTTGACAATATAAATGTTTCAAAAATATGTAGCAAAGGAAACATTCATACACTATTACTGAGTATAGTATTTGGTACAACTACTTTAAAATACAATTTGATATTGTCTACTAAAATTGAACATATACAGACCCCAAACCAAATGTTGGGCATTGCCATATCTGTTAAAGAAACGCATAAACATATGTACCAGGAAAAAATGTTAATGGTAACATTCTTTGTGATAATCAACCCCTGCCCCCAAGTCGAAATATCACCAATAAAATGAAAAATTTTACTTATAAAGTTAGGTACAAAAATATTTTTTTTTTTTAAAAATGAATGTTCAAGAAACCGGTAGTTATTATATTATTATGCTTTATAATTCCAGAGCTTTAAAAGTTTTTTAAGTTAAAAATAAAAGTTCCCAAGGAGCTAAGTTAAGTATGAAAAATAAGAGCTACAATGTTGGACTTGCCCTATGAGATATTAAGACGTAGGTTATAAAGATATTATGATAAAAACATTATGACAATGGATCAGGAATGGAAAAATGAAGAAAAGACATAGAAATCTCAGAGAAATATGTGATAATATTGTATAGGAAATATATGATATCACAAATCAAAGGAGAAAGAGTTTAAGTGTTTAGTAAGTGGTGTTAGGAAAACAGACTTGCTACACAGAAGAGAGTAAAACTTAAGTTATACTGTTTAAAACTTCTGAAAACAGATGAATTTTAAATGTAGGTGTAAAAGCAAATTGTAAAGGTGATATAAGGAAATGCGCAAAATATTTTTTATGTCCTTGGAGAGGGTAAGGACTACATCAGCCACACCAAAATAAATTACAAACCATAAAGAAATAAATAATGAATTTGAGTTACTCATACTTAAGTTTTTCTATCTAATTATGTGCAGAGTTTCAGTCCAATAAAATCCAGCTTGTGCAAATTTAACAGAGATTTAACATATTGGGAGCTTATATTTGCAAAATCTAAAATCAATAGTGAAAGAATATCTATATTACAAAAGAAATCCTAATGAAAAATGCCAAAAAGTGAAAGAAAAAAAACAGAAAAATGGGCAGAGGATACAGAAAGACAATTCACAGATGAGCAAAAGTAAATAATTAACAATTAAATAAAGAGATGCTCAAATTCTCTAATGTTCAAAATAAGTAAAACCTCAGTAAGGTACTACTCTATACATACCAGTCTGGCAAAATATTAATAAGGCCCAAACTGCCTAGTTTCCTGAAAACAGAAAACTGTCTTGCCCCACTAGCTGGAATTTATACTGGTTCAACCACACTGTAAAACAACTTGGCAGTAATAGATAACTTAAGTATTCTTAAAATTCATGGCTCAAAAATCCGAGAGGGATTTCTATGAATTTCACAAATAAGCTAAGAGTGAGATTTTAATTGCAACACTATCTGATGATAAGAAGTATTGGGCATTCTAGGGCCCAATATTGAAGAATTGGTGAGATACAAGCTATGAAATACTACAAAGAAGTTAAAAGCCAAAAAGCTACTTGTATAATAAACAATGTGGACAGATCTTTAAACTATGTTGAGCAAAAAATTATGACATAGAAAAATGTCTATAGTAAAATGCCATGTATGCAAATCAAAAATACATACTAAGTTACATACTTTAAGAGAATACTAAACCTTAAAGATACATATTAAACTCTTAGGATAGAGGGGAATGTAAGTGAGGAATAGACAAGATAAAATAAACACATGCATAAATAATTTGTTTCTAAAAATGAAATTAAATGATCGTTTACTCCTTGAATCCAAAAATTATAAAAAAATAAAATTTAAATTTAACATGAAAACTAAAATTACATGGGTCCAAGCATACGTAATATTTTAACACAGTCTACTGCACACCATGCAGGAAACAAACCTTCCTTGAGCTTGGTATTTATAAAAAAGGTGTACTTGTGAAGTTATTGATTGTTTATTGCCCTCTAGAGTACACTCATATTAATTAGCACAGAAATCAGCTCAGTAACAATAAGGAAATATGTTTAAGTGCCATATGTTTCTGTTAATTCATGCATGCCATTGCAATTGTCAGTGAATGCTAAGCAGAGATCAGACAATTACTGACCCTAATCCATATTTCAGAGTCAGACTTCACAATTATCCAGAGCTAGATTGTGAGCTTGGATTTTAGTCATTTCTAGACAGTTTCTAAAATAGCCTTTTCTAATCATGAACACCTAATACCTTCGAAAAGAAAGAAAATGATGGTAGTGATACCAAGACTCAAATGCAATATTTCCTGAACTTGAGTCAACCTTCCACTAACTAAATGTTTGAAGTATCCGTACATCTAAGAAACAGCCAAGGCTTTGTTTGAGCAGCAGAGCAAAGCCACTACTTAGAGTTATGCACCTTGAGCTCTCTAGGGGGCAGCATTCACTTCACAGTCTCATAGACCTGAATATTTATTATGACACTTTTTGGCAAATGGTAATAAATTATTCAGAGAGTGAGGCGATTTATTCTAATTCTCTCAGAGGTGACATTCGGGCCAGCTGAGGTCCTAAGAGCAGCACGGCTAATTTAAAAGAGTTATGGAGGCAATTTACCCCTCACCTACTATCTTCCTCAGTCATCTCACCTTCCTCTTTTACCTTATTCTTGAAAACAGAAAAGGACCTTTTACCATGTCTCCTGATAATTCAGTATTTAAGCCAACAGGTGTATCAATTTCTACCCTTTAAAAGGTAGTCTCTCTCCTCATGCTCAGCCTTTACTTTTTGTAGCAAAACATCCAGTGTGGGAGTCTCACATATAACCAAATAAAAGTAGGAAAACAAACAAACAAACAAACTCATAAATCTCACCATTACCAAAAATAAACCAACTGTTAAATAAATAGAAAACTAATTAAATAAATAACATTAATTTTAGTACATTTGGTATGTAGTTTATGTTGAATTTTATCTCTTTTTTGCCCCAAGCCCTCGAGCATAATGCCCTGGTGTGTGTGAGTGTGTGTGTGTGTTGAGTGTATGTGTGTAGTATATTGTCATATCCAGAGTACTCTCAGTTTTCCCACTGATCTTGCCAAAAAACACTCATGATCCATGTTTCTGTTGCTCTAGAGGAGCAGTTAGCCTTCGTTTATAAGTAATTGTGTCAGGGATCCCCAGTACTATTGTCAGTTTCTATGATTCCCTAGAAGAACTCACAGAGCTCATAAATCTATTATGTTCACGATTATAGTTTATTCGGTAAAAAGAGACAACTTAAAATTAGGAAGAAGGGAAAAAGACATTTATAATGGAGTCCGGGAGAGACCAGGCACAAGCTTCCAGCTGTCTTCTCTCATGCTGTCACAGCAATAGCACTTAATTTTTCCAGCAACAATACTTAACAGGTAACAGCACATGTGAAGTGTTGCC
This sequence comes from Galeopterus variegatus, assembly GCF_000696425.1. NCBI lineage: Eukaryota > Metazoa > Chordata > Mammalia > Dermoptera > Cynocephalidae > Galeopterus > Galeopterus variegatus. Next base: position 155,932 of record NW_007727632.1, read on the forward strand.
AACCAGGAAAGTTCACCTGAGCTTTGGTTTCTGTTGGAGGTTGGTCGCAGAGACATGTGGCTTCAAAGAGATTGACTTCAGCTACTTAGACCCAGAACCCCCAGAAATCACACTATTACAGTGTGATCCAAGGCTCAGGAAGAGAAAAGAAATGCATAAATTGCATTGTTAGCATAAACCATCTGGCATGCCCAAGGTCTCAAATCTATAAAGATGCTCTTTTTAAAATTATTTTAACATTTACTTTCACATATTTGTGGGGTACAGTGTGTTTTTTCAATGCATGCATATACTGCACAATGATTCACTTAGGGTAGATGGCATAGTTTTGTACTTGTCAGTCCACCACTCCTCCATCCTCCCAATCCCCCTTCCCTCCAGGCCTCTGGTAACCATTATTCTACTTCTACTCTCTACTCCTGAGAACCACCCCTCCCCCCCCTTTTTTAAAGGTTACACATATGAGTGAGATCATGCAGTATTTGTCGTTTTGTGCCTGGATTACTTCACTTAACATGATGGTTTCCAGTTCCATCCATGTTGTTGCAAATGACAGAATATCATTTCTTTTTCTAGCTGAGTAGTATTTCATTGTGTATATACACCAAAGGTTTTTTTATCCATTCATCTGCTGATGGGTATTTAGGTTGATTCTATCTCTGGGCTATTGTGACAAACATGAGAGTGCAGATATCTTTTAGATACATTGATTTCATTTCCTTTGTGTATGTACCCAGTAGTGTGATTGCTGGCTCACAAAGTAGATCTATTTTTAGTTCTCTGAGGAACCTCCAAGTAGTAGTTTTCCACAATGGCTGTACCAATTTATATTTCCATATTAAGACACTCTCATCAGAGGTTATAAGGAATTAAGAGGTTAACTTATAAAGAGTTAAGAAGTTAACTTTCCCAAGAGTTAAGAGGAGCTGGTTGAGATCCAGTCCTGAAGGCCTTTAGAATGCGTAGTGTTTGGGCAACCTAGACCTGCTGATTTAACTCCTTACTGCACAGTAATATTGGAAAATAAAGGTATATGGAATAGGTACTCTTTTTCCTTTTTCTCAGTGGCATCTATATAAAAGGATAAAGCAGTGGCAATTGGTAAAGTGCTGACAAGAAAATTTTCTTGACCTACTGTTACTAGAGTAGAACTACTATTTTACTTAAATTGCACCTTTACATAGGAAAATGACAGAGACTACAATCAGTCACACTCCATCCAAGCTGTCCCTTGGTACTGCTATTGTCTTAACTTACGAAGAACATTTCCAGTAGGAAACTCCCAGTAGAACAGACTTTCTACAGTGAGCTTCTTGCTCTCTCACTGATACACTTAGTCTTGAATCTCACATACTCAATGGTGTACATGGCATCATTTTCTCACTGAGGGCCTAGTCTTGGAACCATAGCTGTGTTTTCTGGACCTGTTCTCACGCTCTGGCACCCCTCCATTAACAGTTTGGATGTAGTGATGCAGTACACTTGGCTGAATTTGACGGCAAGCTGAGGCTGCTGATTATTGCATCACAATTCTGGGTAATAGTGCACAAAGCATAGCCTTTCCATTATGCCTGTGGCATTTGGCAGGGCACACAGTCCCTCACAGGCTATTGGCAGAAAGACCCATTATCATTCATAGTCAGTACTGAGCATTCAGAGTCCAGGGTATGGTGTAAAGCATTTTTTTCCCTACCTTTCTGCTGGCATACAACCTCCTTTAACTGGCTTCCTGTAACCCCCTTATTCCTTGAACTCGCTCTCCATTCTTCTACCTCTCTGTATTCTGCAAAGAACACAAGCTTCATCCTGCTTATGACGAATTTAGTTGAAGTCATTGAGCTAGGTTTGCCCCTTATGTTTGAGGCCAGGGATATCATGTGATTTCTCATTGGCTAAATTAGAGAGACCCATTTCTGATGTTTATTTATCCATGAGAACATTATAAATGACCTTTATCTTCAAGAAATTAAAAGGAAAGGAACTTCTCTTCAGCTAATGTTGATTATCACATAGTAAAGGAGAATGATAATGCTGTCTGCTCTATATTTTTTTATTGCTATGTTTTTATTCTCCTATTTGTAAACATACATCATACCTGTGTGTATATGTACACTTGGGTATGGTGTATATTGTATAAAAACACATACATAGAAAGAGAGAGTATATAATGCATATTTCACATTTTATTTCTTCATTCTCCATAGTTCAGAATCTCTTTTCTGCAATATATGACTTACAGGCTTAGACATATTGCTCTTTTTGACATTTAAGGATGTAACCATAACTTTGTAAGATATCATGGCAATATGGTAGACTATCCTCTTCAATATATATATATATTTTGTCCTGTTTGTGACTGGCCGCACCGCGCTCAGCCAGTGAGTGCATCACACCGGCCATCCCTATATAGGATCCGAACCTGCAGGGGGAGCGCTGCTGTGCTCCCAGCGCTGCACTCTCCTGAGTGCGCCATGGGCTCTGCCCTTCAACATTTTTTTTTAATCTAATGGAACCATTAGTTTATCTGGAAGCTTATCAGAAAAACAAGTTCTCTGTCCTGCATACTGAGCTACTGAATCAGAAACTCTGGAGGTGATTCCCAACAATTTGTGTTTTGGCCACTCAAGTTTGAGAACCACTGCCTCAGACAATGAGAAAATGAAAAGCAAATATTAGCTCAGGAATTAGGGACTGTGGATTAATGTCATGATATTTTATGCTTGAGAACAAGAAACACACATCATAGATGTAATTTATGCTTCTGACAATGAATATGTCTAAGAAATCAATAGATGATAGGTCCAGAAAATATTGTCCTAGTCATTCAGTCTAATCAGAGAAATATTTCCTGCTTTTACTAAAATTTCTTCCTTGTGTAAAATAAAGCAGTTGATACACAAATAGTCAGTTTTGATTTGGAAGGATAACATTTGCCTTCAGTGGTTCTGGCAATTGAGCAGCTCTTTCTAAACATTTTTCTGAATGCAAATTATGTATAAATATGTCAATGGAAATATGCTCCTGCTTCAGATATAACAGATTAGATTATCTAGACAGATGGAAACTAGTCAATGCCAAGCTTGTTTCTGACATATAGAAATTGTGTGGGGATGCCAAGAAAGGATAAGGTGCGTACCTTATTCAAGTTCATCTTGCAGGGCCACCTAGGTCACTTATGAGGTCTCCCTCAGGGGGAATTGAAGTAAATAGTACTGTGGGCCTAACAGCTGCCATTTCTCCTTTCAGGGGAGTTAGTGTCCATACACTCATTAGAGGCTTATCAATTCAGAGGACAGAGGTCATACCATAAAATTGCCTAAGCTTAACCCAGGAGAGGAAGATTATATGGATGGAGATTGGTATAGCTTGAACTTTTTGTTTAGTTCCTGATTTAAGAGAATTGTGTTTGAAACTTCCAAGTATGATAAAAAAAAAAAAAAAAAAAAACTGGAAAAGACTAGAAATTACTCAACTCAGTCTTATAGTGTTCCAGTATATGTATATATTGTTTCTCTCTGTACCATTTACAAAAATTAGCTGGACTCAAGAAAATGTGTATAAGCACAACAGAGTATTTTTCAATAATTATGCTCCTAATCTTAAAAAGTATCAGATGTCAAGCTAAAATTGCTGTTATACATATTATTGATGATCGACACATGTCCAGCATTATCAATGTGTCTATCTCATAGTCACTTTATGGGGTTGGCAGAAAAAAATGCCCCCCTCCCCAAAATATCCAGGTTTTATTCCCCAAAACCTGTGAATATGTTAACTTACATGAAAAAGGGGACAGGGGACTTTGCAAATGTGGTTAAATTTATAGGCCTTGAGATGTGGAGATTATTTTGGATTTTCCACATGAGCCCAATCTAATCACATGAATATTTAGAAGCAGAGAAACCTTCCTGGTTGTGGTTGGAGAGAAATGTGACAACCGCATGATTTCCTATTGCTGGTTCTGAGGTGTAGTTTCTTCCTTGTGTAAGATAAAGCAGTTGGTACACAAATAGTCATTTCTACATCCAAGGACTGTAGAAAGTCCTCTAGGAACTAACAAGGGCTCTCAGTTGGCAGCCAGCAGGGAAACGGGAAACTCAGACACTTGTCATTTAAAAATTTTCACCAATATCACTTTATATACTTTTATAACAAGCTTTGATATTTAATATGTGGGCTTTTCATTTTTTTTTCTTCAAAATTAACATTTTTGTTCTTGGTTTTATTCATTTTAATATAGATTTTAATATTAACTTGTTTACTCACACTAAATTGGTTAAAAATAAAATGGGAGTTCTGATTAAAAATTTATTGCCTTTATAGATTAATGTGGGTGTAACTGACAACTTCATCATATAGTCCTTTCCGATGGATAAACATCGAATACCCATTTATTTACTTAGTTCTTCCTAAGGTAGTCCAGTCAATTTACAATTTTTTTTCACGCATTTCTTGCACATTACTTTTATTGTATCATTGGATTACTAATATTTAATTTGTTTTATAAAAGTAAGTATAAATCTCCTGAATACCATTAAACTTCATCTTAGTGACAACTGTTGATATGTGGTACTTATTATGTCTCTATTTCTAAACTTTACCTATTTTTCTTTTTTATTACCACTTGGACCTATAAATTCTTTAGAAGCATTTTTTTTTTCCATTTTTTAAAATTCCAAACATAGGGTTTGTGTTTATTTAAGAATTACTGATCTCTAATTTACTTTCAGAGTAATGTACAATTGAAGGAATTGAGGAAGGGAAAGTTATTTGCCCTAGATCAAAGCAAGTGGTAGAGCTGAAAATCACGTATCAGTCATGTGAATTCAGTGTCTGCACTCTTACTAATTACCCTCAGTACTCTCCATGGTTCAACATTATCAAAACTACCATTAAAATGGTTTGTACAAATTTATTTGATATTAACTATGTAAAATTTTTATTATTTTATTATTTATCTTTACTTCCTTTTTGTGGTGTGTGTTCATTATGAATTTTGAATGTATTTAATCATTTAAAATCTACAGCAATAAAATATACTTACACATTTAATTATAAAATGACTTAAATAGCATAACTGAGAAATATGCCAACATAACTTATTAATATTTTAAAAACATGATATATCTGAATTTAATAAAAATTGGCAAAGCTATATACAATTACCTATCAGAAAAGAATTAGTTAATTCATATTATCCAATAGGTGATAATAGTGACCACATAAGTGTGCATTATTTTGGTCCACTAGAAAGTTTCAGAGAGATACTGGGCAAACAATTTACAAATATAATGTCAAATTTTCATTTCAATAACAAGGAAAAACTACTAAATTGCTTCATAGAATTATTTTATTATAGTAAATCAGATGATCTGAATTGATTGAAATGGAAAATTATTGACTAAATACTATTTGAGGAAAAACCAGCTGTTGAAGTCAGCTGTTCTGATATAAATAAAACAAGTTAAATCATAAGAGCAGAAACTTAGAAATTCGGAAACTTAATCATGCCCTCTGGAAATAAATGGACTAACCAGAGAACAGAGATTTAAAGAAAATAAAATTATAAATAACTTGAAAAATAATAACAAAAATGTGTTATCTTTACCCTAACTCCAATTTACTTCGCACCTACAGAATTACTATGTCTCTCTATCTCTATCATACTGTATTCTGTGTTTCTATTAGTCCTAATCCTTGTTTTTCTTTACACCTATACAAATGGTAATTTTCTATGCTGTATTTTCCATGCATAAACTAAGTTACATTTCTTTACATTATCCATGCTTATTGTCTATAAATAAAGACACAGAAATAAAGAATGTTTAGAAATTTTCTTTATGGAGATCAGATTGCTGATGTGTGTGTGTGTGTGTGTGTGTATGTGTGTGTGTGTGTGTAGAGAGAGAAAGAGATCAATTTACATTCCCATAAAGGATTTTTGAAAATCCCCTTGATCTTTAGGATCAACATTGCTAAATAAGAAAATGCCAAAGAAATGATAAAAACTATTGTCCCTACTGCAACAAACATATCAAACAAAAATGTCACTGTGTCTTTAAACTATCAACATCTCTGTGTGTGTGTGTGTGTGTATGTGATATAAACTGCTCAGAATGGACTGCCCTGATCATCTCACCTAGTAGGTGCTGCACTGTCCACATTCCCAAACCCCTGTTACACACTCTGCCCAGGGCAGAATTGCATGTTGTAAAATAAACAATCATAGAACAATATTAGAATTTGTACAATTGCCTATTTCATAAACTTAATTTACACACCATTCACATTTCAGTAACCTATTATTTTTCATTAAAAGGTCAGAAAAACATTTCACTTGCAAAAACATAGGAGACGTATGGATAAGTCCTCATAATTTCTCATGAGGTCCATTTCTTTTAATCTATCAATATTTCTCTTATATTAAAAATGACAAAATTCAATATAACATACTACAAAATGTATGGCTATAGTAAATATGACTTTAGTCAATCTAAAAGAGTTAAAAATGCATGAACTGCTTGACATTCTTATAAATACTACACACATATGACTGGAAATGTACACGATTTTCTGATCATGTTAAACTTTATTTTTATGTTTATAGCAGTTTTAGCTTTACAGAGAAATTGAGCAGAAGCACAGACAGCTTATTCCCACACCGTCCTTCATGTACATACACAGTTTCTCCTATTATTGACATGTTACATTAGTGTGGTACATTTGTTACAATTATAAATCAATATTGATATATTATTATTAACTTAATTTTAATTTAGCGCTTCCTCTTTATTATACAGTTCTGTGGGTTTTGCCAAATGCATAATGTCATTTATTAACCATTATAGTATCACACAGAGGAGTTTTGTTGCCCCCAAACCCTCTGTGCTCCATCTATTCACCCCTCCCTTTCTCCCAGGCTCATCCTGAAACCCTGGCAACCACTGACTTTTTTTTTTCTATTACCTCAAACATTTATCATTTATGTGTACTGGAAACATTGAAAATCCTCTATTCTAGCTAATTGGAACTATACAATAAGTTGTTGTTAATTATAGTCACTCTACAGTATGAAAATTTGAGATTACATTCTGTCTATACATGAAGTTTGCTATTTGCAAGACAGAGAGGGCCAAAGACTGAAGAAGAAGGAGACACAGAAAAGAGAGTTTGGTTCAAGTCTCTAACTTGATCAAAAAATAGGGCTTCCATAAACATTAGAGAAGATTTCTGCTAGCAATTGTCAAGCTAGGGCTAGTGCTCACAGACCCCTCGAGCCCATTGTACAGACCGGGCCACAAACCCTCCACACGCAGGTCTATGAGCCAGGTAATAGGAAAAGGTCCTGGGAGCCGTGGGTGAGGAATAATAGGCTTTATCCAGAGCTAGGAGCAGCCACCCTCGTGGCTTCCCAGAGCATCCTCAGAAGCACCGTCTATCAGAGCTGTTAGTCCTTTATACTTAAGTCCACAATCCAAAACACCTTCAAGGATGCAGAATCCAGCCCCAGGATATGAGGAGCAGTGTTGGAATCACCCCACGTCTGCAATTTCCATACAGAGGATGGCGGACTGGGTGGGACCGCACATGCGCAATCACATTAGACAATAACAAGGAACACCTGGGCGCACGTGCGTATTTACACCAGATGCTGGGCAAGATTCTGAACATCTGAGGGGCCCTGACCATTTTTTCTATATATTCCCAACAATCTACCCATTGAGGGTCCCTCGCCATACAATCTATGCATTCAGAATCTTCTGCGATGTTCTCTTAGCAAGGATAAATGACCCTTATATTCATATAACCTATTGTCTATTCAATAGACCTTAAGGCTTGTAGTTCTGTCCTTTTAACTATTAGCCACACAGGTCTGGTTAGTAGTCATCACTGGTGTGATTTTACACAGAAATACTGTAGTCATACTGATGGGAAGTTCAGTACATATTCAGTAAGCTGACACATCAATTACACAAGCGTATGTATGTAACCAGTCGACTTTGATGCCCACAGCCAGAACACTATGGGCGAGAAGACAGAAGGGTTATTGGTACCAATAAGGGAGTTCTCACCCCTCTGGTAAGATACATGCCAGTTTGCCATCCTGAGAAAGGATGGTTTCAGGAATGGGTATCTTACTTGGTTTAAGATACCATAATTTATCCACTAACACTGTTGGATCTGTAGGTTCTACATGTAACACTATAGGGGAACTAATAATTGGCTATAATGATAATACAAACGTGCCCTTTGGAATAGAGTGCTTACCTGTTCCAGGCCATGTTACCCTTACTCAAGGAGGCCAGGTATGTGTCACCCAAGATGAAACTTGCAAGCCTTCTTCTAATCCTTCAAGGCCCTATTAGGCCTACCCAGCATATATGGGGGGGCTTCTATTGTCCAAGGCCATTCCCATTGTACTGTCTGTCCCTGTTGCAAACAGGTTGGAGCCGGTAAGACAATATTTCCATTCTTGCCATATCCTGGCCTCAAAAGCTCATCTCTAGTAGTGACTTGCAGTTGTATAGGTGCTGCAGCCCTATGCAACAGAGCTTCCACTGGAGAGGGCCCACCTTTACGGCATCTCTCATTTAGAATCCTGACTGTCGGCCATAAGTGCTATGTCCACCTCTTCAGCGATGGGAGTTGGGCAGATAGCCTTAGTCCCTTAGTTAAAAGACCATTATACTGTTCAATCATTCCTGCTGCCTGGGGAAGATATGGCATGTGTAACTTCCACTGAATGGACAACTGGGAGGCCCACCTCTGAACCCCATGTCCAGTAAAGTGGGTTCCATTATCACTCTCTATGACGATAGGCTGCCATACATGACCGTAAGTATATTCAGTGCTTTACAGTGTTTACCTGGTCTGGGGCCTTACAAGGCCATACAAATAGAAGACCTGTAGCTGTATCAACAGCAGTGAAGATGTATCTGGAATTCTCTGACCTTGGCAGTGGTCTGACAAAGCCCACTCACCATCGAGTGAGGGGCACCCTTCCTTGAGTTATTTGCCCATCTGTATGGGGCAACTGCCAGGGGTGTGTACTCTCTTGAGCACATACTGGACAAACATGACAGGCATTCACTACATCTTCCCATTTTATAGGCAAGGCCCATCTTTGAGCCACCCTCCACGTAGTTTTGCTGCCAGCATGCTGCATTCATCAGTGTAACCACTGGGCTACATCAGCAGCTGGGGCTCTCTCCAGCCATCTTACCTTAGCCAAGGCATCAGCTTCATTTCCTTGACTGGCTAAGGGAAAGTGTCCTATGACATGGAAAAGAGTTACTTCTTTCTCATGTCCCAATTCCCATAACTCTTGACACATGGCTTGTCCCCACAGGGGTCAGTGGCCTACCATACATCATTGATATTTCCAAGTAGAGATCCAAAGGATTAAACTTTTGTACATAGCCCAGCTGTCAGTACAGATGGTTAATGGACCAGGCTCATTTTTTATCACCATCCATACTGCTCTCAGTTCAATCCATTGACTGCTTTGCCCTGTGCCATTTTCATACTACATGGTTTCTGTTAAGGGCTGGACAGAAACAGCTGTCCATGATGCTGAGGGTCCCATGCTAGAGCCATCTGTATACCAAGTTTGCTCTGTGATAGGTCCCTGTCCATCATGGAAAGGTGTAGCCTCTACCTCTATGGGTAAGGATTGTATCAAATTTTCCTCCACAATCTCTACTGGGCCTAGCACAGTTTGCAACTCTTTGGAGGGAAGACTTGTTGACACAGTGCTCCTTTGTCCTATACATGCTCCCCATTTAGACAAGAGTGGGAGTCTGAGCTATGCCCATTTTATGGTTGGTTGCCCACACACACAGCCAGCCTAGTATGCGGTATGTCATCCTTACTAGGACTTTGGCAGTTCCTGTGATAGCTTCAGTTGCCATCAAGGCAGAATACACAGCTGCTAACTTTTTTCTATTAGAGAATAATGCACTTCAGTGCCCTTCCAGAGCCAAGACCAGAATCCTACTGTTGTTCAAAATTGGTCTTGTTTCTGCCACAAACCCCATCCTAACCCTTCTTGGGTTATGTGTACATCTAATTCAAAAGGCTTAGTGGGATCAGCCACTTGTAAAGCCTGTACTTGCTGTATTGCCCTTTTTGTAGCATCTAATTCAAAAGGCTTAGTGGGATCAGCCACTTGTAAAGCCTGTTATACCTCCTCAGTCCAATCCCAGAGGGCTCCTTTCTTTGTCAATGCATACAGTGGGCATGCCATTTGGACCATATGGGGTACAAAATCTCTCCAACACCTCAGAAGTTCCAAATATGTCTGTAGCTGAGCTACAGTTGTGAGTTGAGGGTATGCCTGTATCTTTTCTATAATAGTTTCTAAGATGACCCTCATCTTACCCGACCAGACCACTCCCAAGAATTGGACTGACAGCCCACGTCCTTGCACTTTGTGTTCACGGCCCACCCACATTGTTCCAAATGACTTAGCAGCAATGGAGCTGCCTGGGTTAAATCTGCAAGAGAATCAGAGGTTATTAACACATCATCAGTGTAGTGAAACACTGTAACCATGCTGGGCCTAGTCCACTTGGCTAGGTCCCCAACTACTAAACTGTGACAGATGGTTGGGCTATGCAGATAACCTTGTACTTGAAAGGTCTACTGCCTCCCTTCCCAGGTGAAGGTAAACTGATCTTGGCTATCAGCTGAGATTGGAATAGAGAAAAAAACATTTGAAAGGTCCAATACATAATGATAAGTTCCCAGCTGAGTAGTCAGCTGATCCATCATGTCATGAAATGAAGGCACAGCTGCATGCAAAGGAAGCACTACTTCATTTAGTTCTCAATAATCTACAGTCATTCTCCAGGTACCATCAGGCTTTTTCACTGGCCATACCAGAGCATTCAATGGGCTATGTGCTGGAAGAATAATATCAACTTTATCTAACTCCAATATAGTGGCATCTATCTCTGCATGTCCTCCTGGTAGGTGATACTACTTTACATTAACTGCACGTCTTGGATTGGGTAACACCTGTGGGTTATATTTAGCATATCCCCATAACACAGGCTTTACTGTCTGTATTCACAGCCAAAACTCTCCAACTGTTGTTTGCAGGTGCAAACCATAAAGTACATCCATACCCAAGATGTATTCAGCTACTAGGGATATATACAGTATATACCTGAGGAGGTAATCTTCCTATGCCCAATGGCAGTGACACAGCTTTGACCTCAGTAGTATGTCCTGTATAGCCATCAATATGAACTGTGGTTCCTGGAAACTTATCTGGATTGCCATATATGAAGCTACATTCTGTGCCTGAATCCACCAATGCCAAAACACGCAGCACATTTATCCTTGACCAATGTATTGTCAATTCAACATGAGGCCTCCGGTCCTCACCAGCCCCCAAAAGACAAGTACCTTGGCCTGCTCCCTAATCAGAATGGAACAGTTCATCCGCCTCCTGCGGAGCAACCAAAAAATCCTTTAAATCCACTGACTATACCTTGCTACCTGTTTGCTGACTTTTGGTGAAATGCTGTTCAGGGTGCAATTGTTGCCACAGGCAAACAGAACTGCATTTGGCTTCCAGTCAATTTTCTTGCTGTCAACCCCTGCTGCAAGCAAGTCAAGCCACATCTGCTTACAGCTAGTCTTGCTTGGTCCCCTTAGGATAAAATCCTGAGCATTTCTTGGGGGTTTGGTCTTAGACACTTTTCAGACCCCTTTTGCTTGTCTCCTATCCTCTACTTCACCCAGGCTGGCTATCATGGTCATTACTTCATGTATAGGATGACCAATGTATGGATGGGGCCAGTATGGTCATCAGTGACCCAAAGGACATTGACAGGGCATTCTGGAGCACTATGTCTCTCATGCTGCCTGTAAAGTTTTCATCATCCAGTCCATGGGTGTTCACATTAAATATGGACTGCCTCATCCCCAGCTCCCAAATTATTTGAACCAACTCAGCATACATTTGCCATTTACTAACAATCTTGGGCAATTCTTGGGCAATTCTCCAGCATTTGTCCACATGGTTTAGGCAGCTGCATTCACCCATCCCAATAAGGAGTGATTACCTGGCCCTTGTGCATATCTGCAGCTATCCTGTAGTTGCTGCCTCAGGGATGGGTGCATGGTGATGGAGGCCAATTTTTCCATCTTGTCAGAGCATATCACACTATTCACCCCTAGATCCCATAGCCACAGCTGCCAAGCAGCCAGGGGCTCCCCCTGTTTCTGCCAGAACTGTCTCCCCAAGTCCACTAATTCTACTGAGGTATACGGGACATAGGTAGTGAATTGGGTCACCTGTGGATCGCCTGCTGGTTGTCCGCCTGGTCCCGTAGTCTGCTCACATTTCATTCTCCTTCCCGCTGCCAACTTCGAATCTTCTCTAAAACTAACCATTTTTACCTTGGCTCTCTGTCTTCTCATAGTTCAGAAAAACATTAAATCTTGTACAATGGAATAAATGTGTTCCCCCAAAATAATATATTGAAAATGTAATCACAATGTGATGGTATACACACACACACACATATAAATTTCAGATATTCTGATGAATAAATAGTCCCGTATGACTAATATTGCTGCACATCAAACTACAGTTTAATTGTCTTTGAAAATAGTAAGCATAAAATACATTTTTCCCAGTAAAAAAATCTATATCTGTTACATTGAAATACTTTGCTAAATCTAATTCAAATAAATACTGCTTATAGTAGGCACTAAATTTATGTGTGTTTTTCTTCTAGCCTAGGTAGATCATACATATTTAAGGAAAAGTTATCCAAATTAAGTAGGAAAATCTTTGATCAAGATTATGAAAGCACTGTTCTCTAGTAAAGTTATGGAAAATTAGCCTACAATTTTATAAGATATAAATCTCTTTCTCTAACCGTTTTTGTTGCTCATTGTTCTGGGATGATTTAGGTTCAGCTGTTGGGCTAAATTGCATGAAATCTGTTCTTTCAAGGTTGTGGTCTGATAACCCTTGCACTATGTTGTCTAGTTTTATTTTATTATTATTATTTATGTAGTTCAGAAAAGGCAAACGATAATCCTAAGAAAAAACAAAAAACAAATAATGATATAACAATAAGGTAAATACTTATCTCATGCCATGAGGGTAAAAGCTGAGAAATCAAAAGATGACAGTTATGCAAAGGGGTTTGCTTAATTGCTAGTGAAAAATGACAGGAATTTGTTTATGGAAATGAATTACACACAAAATTTAAATTCTAGTTAGTTATTCAGTGAACATTTACTGAGTATTATGCGTTGTGTAAAATTATTTGATGCTTACTTTAATTTGATTCTCCCAATGACCATCAGAATGTGGTAGAATGTCATAGAATGGGAAACTGCTTTGACAGAATAAGAAACCTGGCAAGGATAGCAGGACTTTGGCCCACATGTTTCAGGCACCACACCAGGGTATTAACCATAACCCTTGAATATATTTAAGAAAATAGCTTTGCATCACTCTGAACAGTTGATGTGTTTCCAAGGGGCATAAAAAATGGTGACACTGAGTAATGTTAAATATACTAATTCTCCTGATTTGAGCATTACATATTGCATATGGGTATGGATATTCAATGCTTCACCCTACAGATACATACAATCAATTATGTTCAATAATAATAGTAAAAAAGAAAATAGCCTTCAGTTTATGGAGACTTAGTTGGTTCTTTATATAAACAGTAAACACTAGTGGAATAACCATCAATTAATTCCCAAGAGACACATGGAGAACATACCTTTAGTACAGTGGTGATAAGATCAAAGAAATGCCTCAGGCCACAGCAATATTTTCCCCAGGATGTCACAGTAAGCTCGTTTCCTCTGCAGGTGGGCTTTGAGGAAAAGGATCCTTACAAGGTACTTTTGGTAGGATGACTACTTGAGATTCTACAGAACTTCTTATGCAATACTTATTCAAAGACAGATGCTTCAGGATAAATAAAGCCTATATCTATCACTTCAAAGATTGTAGGAAAATTGAAAAGGCATCATTAAATTTTGAAGAGACTGACCACACATTATGATCGAGTATTGTTTCTTAGTTTAAAATCAATAAAAGGCTTTATTTTAAAATGACTTAGAAGATGCACACTTGGTCCAGAAGTCTAAATTATTTGACCATTAAAAGATAAAATTTAAAATCAAAATTTTGTTATAGTTTATTTTTATTTTTTAATTGACAAATACTAATTGTATACATTATACTATACATTCAAAGACATAAAGCGAGCAGGAAAATAATGCCAGGAAGCAATTTTCTAATAAATTAGAACTCAGTAATAACTTTCGTGCTTGTGTAAATTTTGCTACATGTAATTCCCACATAGCTGAAGCAAAAGATTGAAACGCACATTTTTTGAATACTACACACTCTTCAAAGAGCTTCCAAAACAATGTAGCAGAAAACGCATAAAATTAAAGCTGCTTTCCAAATAAGAGCACACAGTTTTTCATCTGTTTTAGATTCTTTTAGTGTTTTAATTTTGAAGCTATACATACACAATAGTTAATTACAGACGGAAAAACCCAATCAGCCAACTGTTTTGACTGTACTGTGCCAAGTAGCTGCTTTCACTGATTGTGTCCCACTTGATTTAAAAGGCTTACGTCAACAGATATAACTATGATTTTTCTGAGTGTGTGTGTGTGTGTGTGTGTGTGTGTGTGTGTGTGTGTGTGTGTATGTGTTTTTACTTGACAGGTAACTAAGGATAGTATCACAGCCTTAGACTAAACAATGTTTCAAAAATAAAAAATCAGACATGTTTCTCAACTTTCATATATAAAAATAACCAATCTGACTTCTTACAATTTTCCTAGTATTATTTATTTATTGACTTACTGTCTGGTAAAATTGTTAGCAACTGGCTTTAGAGTTGTATTGATTACATAATTGAAGAAAAGATAGAAAACAATTTATTTGTTTATATTCCTACTTCATTTCAAAAAATGAGAGGTACCTCCAACCCCCAATGATCTTTGATTAAGAGCTATCCCCCCCCCTTTATTCCTTTCTCTCCCTAATCAGTCTATCTTCCTTTCCTTCCCTTCATATACAATGCTAACTGGGCGAGAAGGCAACTCTGTGATAACAACCTTCAGCTGAACAACCAATTAACCCAAACTCATTTTGGTTGGATTGGGGAGTCTGCCCACTAACCTCTACTCTGCCTGAAACTTCACCTTCTGATAACAGGAGATCAATCCCCCTTCATTTTAATCCTTGGATCTCCACCTTCAAGAGAACATGGGACACCCGTAACATACATGACGCCACAATGCGCACGCATGCTCATCCCCACTTGACTGTGTGTAGAAATAACCTAGCCCTTGTTGAATATGTGTAAGTTCCTGTAGCTCGATCCTTAAAAGTTGTAATTCCTGCCTGCTCCGGGAGCGTGGTGCTGGATCATGAGACCACCACACTCTTGGCTTGCACAACCCAATAAAGCTCCTTTACGTTAAAATCTCAAACCACTGTCTTTGTGTGTCCAATCCGCATACAGGGCATGCAACAGACAAGGACCTTGTGGGTGTTTACCCGTGAGAACAAAAGGACTTCAGATACCATATTATAAACATATATTAAATGAAGCAACAAATCATTTCATATATACTGTATATTTTTAGGTAGATATATGTATATATAAAACAAATTTTATAAAATACGTGAAGCAAAATAGTGAATCAAGACAAAGAGCTAAAGGGCTGTTATAAATAGCATATTTATCGGGTTGAAAAGGGGGGTGAATATGTGATTATATCACATTATCTTCTAAACACTGCAGCCAAAGCTTTTCACTCTTTTATGGATTTATTTTCAAAAGTATGGCAGTGTTTCTACATGCACCCTACAAAAAACAGGGTTTGGGGGGAACAATAATCTCAAATAAATTTCTCACATAGTGCTTCATACTGAGAGGAACTAGCAATTGATTTCATGGGACTCTTTCTAGATTGGAAAATGTTGAAATTGATGAGTTTAACTGACTAGGCATTCCTCAAAATAAAAACAAATACAGCAAACACTTCAGGGAAGTAGCTGAGACCTACAGCTGTTCTGTGGTTTACTTGGAAACATCAAGCTGTCTAAGGGATGAATAATAAATAGAACCTAGACTTTGTAATCTCAAATTTTGTACTTTTCCCTGATTCAATGTGGGAGACATTAGAATCTTAGAGCAAACACAGGCTCTGGACAGACAGGCTAGGAATGAAACCACAGTCTGACCCCTTAATTGTTTGTAACTTTGGCTGCTTCTTTGAGTTTCAGGTTTCTCTTTTAAAAATTTAGTAATTTCTATCTCGTAGGTGTGTTTGTAATTATTAAATAAGATAGTTTGCATTAAAAGCCTAGCATGTGCCTGACAACTATTATAAATATTTATATATATAAATATTTATAATATATATATATATCACATAAATATTTAATAGATTGGGAGAAAGATTAGACAGATTGAGTAAGATGAAAAAGGATTTTCTGATACTTAATGTGTATTTGTAAACTCAATGTTGTACATGTATGTGGTAATGTTATATTATACATGTAGGACGCTCATCCTGACAACATGCCTTTTTCAGTGGGAATGATTACTTCAATCACATGCTTGACTTTTGTTTCCATTCACTCAAAAGTGTTCTGTGTTTGTCACAGAGATAAAATAGAGGTCTGTTCTCCAAGATGAGGTAGTGGTTACTTTTATTATGGAACAGACCCCCTACCATCTGAAAATAAATAAGTGAATAGATGAATCACTATTCTCCAGTCTGTGCTTTTGGTATTCTTCCTTTTTCCTCCCCCAATTTTTCAGTAAGCCAAAGACTAGTTTCATGGTGATGTATTGATGCAATTAAAATAGTTTTACCTTAGTGTGGTTCATTAAGGATCATGCATATCTATGCAAAAGATCACATGAAGTAACCAGTAAAAAAATAACTTGGAATGAAGTATTTGTAGCAATAGCAGTCACAGAAAATCATGTCTTCAAATATGTTTGGAAGTTGTTGTTTTGCTATTCTCTTTTGTTTTGCTCTTTTTTTAAAAAAAATCTTTCTAATTATGGTTGCCTAGTTAAATATACACAGAAGCAGCACAAGTTTAAAAAAAAAAAAAAAAAGACTAAAGAAAGCTATTTACCTTCCTGGCACCACCCCTGTGATAATTTCTCCTACTTAAAATTTTATCAGACTTCATTGTCCAGCAAATTAAAATAGCCTTTAAAGTTCAAAGGCATATCTAAATTGCCTACACTAAAATCAGGTAAATACTTCCCTGGCTTAACGTGAAAATGAAGAATATTTGATCGTTGCCCTTTAATATGTTTCTCCTTTATTCACATAGGTGTAGTCTTCAGAAATTACATAAGTATTATATTTATTCAGTATCAATTTAAACCTAATTGCATTTTGGTATATGTATACATTATCTATTTCTGTGTAACAAGTTACCCCAAATTAGTGGCTTAACATAGCAAATGTGTATCATCTCACAGTTTCTGAGATCAGTAATCCAAGAGCAGCTTAAATGAGGAGTTGTGGTCTTTCACTTGCTTGTGGTCTCTCATGGCCTTCCAATTCAGCTGTTGATCAGAGCTGCAATCTTTTCTTGGTTTGACTGTGAAGTACCTGCTTCCAAGGTCATAAGGATCATGACAAGCCTCAGTTCCTTGCCATGTGGGCTCCTTCCATAAGCTGTTTGAGTATTGTCACAATATGGCAGCAAACATCCCCCAGACTGAGTATTTCCAGAGACAGAAAGAAAAAGAGAGAATTCAAAATGGGATTCTGTAGTCTTTTTTAGAGTCTAATTCAGAATTGTCATTTATCACTCCTGTCATATTCTAGTCTCTAGAAGTAACTCAGTAAAGTGGGATGGAATTAAATTCCACCTCTTGAGGGGAGAAGTATCTAAGAGTTTGTGCATATATCCTTAAAATTACCACAGTGCGTATTTATGAAAAGCTAATAAAAATTGTGTGGCCAGTGTTACTAAGACCTACAAAATTTTTAAATTACATGTTTTCACATACAGTACTTCAAGGAATTAAACCAACCTGAATTCAGCAATGTCCTGATTATCTGATAGTCTTTGTGCTGATGCATTTATTTGTACTGTCTGTCCAGTTGAGGTAGGAGGTGCTATTTCCCTGGGCTGGGGTTTTAGGACACACCACTGGATTACAAGAAATTCCCCAAGGTTTCAGGCCTCTCCTCTAGGCCCTCCCCTAGAAGAAAGTTACTGTGGCTAGTTAGACCTATTTTTAGCACCAACGGGAGAAAAATGAGACCACAAGGGGCTGGCTTATGCATATCCAGTGTCTGGGCACCCTTAGTACAGAAAAGTTAATTAACCCAGGTAGCTGAATGACCTTCTATTTGGGGTGCTAAAGAGCACGGAATATTCTTGACTATGTTCAATACAGGTGATAGGATTTGACCAATGAACATTCTCCAAAAGGAGACAAACTGAGCATGTGCAAGACTATGTTACATAACTGGGAACCACCCCCTTAATTGAATATTCATTAGATAGTAAAATTATAAAAGCCAAAGCCCAGCAGAAGAGAGGGTTGTTGCTAACTCTCCTGGAGCCAGCCAGCACTTTGCCTCTCGAATGGGTATTTCTTTCTTTTTGTATCAAACTTACTTTGAGCAAGCAGCTGCTCATTCTCTTGAGCCAGACTGCACTTTGTATTGAACTTTAGGTATCTATTTCTCACTTTTATATTAAATGTGGTGTGGGCCCTGCTCATTCTCTGGACTGCTCAGTCTCTGGAGCTATGCTGTGCTCTCTGTGAAATCTGAATCTCTTATTCATTATATTAAATCTGTTCTCATTTTCTACTGTGACTCTACTCTTGAATTCTTTCCTGTGGTGGAGTCAAGAACCTAGTAAGAGGGCAGGGTGAGTTGAGGCTGACCATTGGGTCCCCCAGACCCTTCCTCTGAAATCACAATGACCCACACACATATAAATAACTTCAACGTTATGTTTTGTATGTTCATATATGCGGTGCATCCTGAAGTGTCTGACCCATGATTTCTCCTTTCCTACCTCAATTTCTGAGAGCATGCTTCTTTAAAGCAATAGATTTCTTTCCCTGATTTTGTGGTACCACCATTTCCATGAATTGCCTGTATAGTTGAATAACTCATTTAATATTTGCTTTTGTTAAGTACCTGAGATACACTCATTGCAAACATGCAAATAGTGGAGGTATGAGAGGTCACTTCTTTTCTTCCATCTTGGAGAAAATATTAACAAGTCGTAGGGATATAGACACTCAGTTGTCAAATGTACCTTCTGTCTTTTGTTCATAACTTTATTTTTTTCATTGTATGAGAAGCAGCCTGATGTTTGCATTTTTGTGCTACATTCAGATGTTTATGAAAATGAAAAAACTAATATTCTTGGATCTGTTCTATTTGCAACTTCTTAGACTTTCTTTCTTTGAGTAACTGTACTGTGTTTGATACAAAAGCCTGACTAATGCTCTTTTTAATGGTTGAGTAAGGCTGAAAGTATTCACATCAATTTCCTATTGCCACAAAATGATCTAGGTCATGACAAACCACAAGCCAAGTTACTAGACTGTTACTAAACTACCATCACATAAGGATAAGTTAGCAAGTTTGACCTTTTAAACCAAACTGCAAAATGTTCTTTTGATTAAAGTCTACAACAATCCCCTGAGATCTCCATTGCTGAATGTTAGGGATTTAACACAACACTGAGATCTTGGCAGATAAATGTACCTCTACTCATAAGCTTTTCAACGCACACACAGTTCTAAATTCCCTTGCTCTATAGAATTACTATTCTGTGCTTAGTTTTATTTTGAAGGCAGTTGCATTAGTTTCCAAGGTGAGGACTCATGACCAGGAAGCCAATTTAAAGGAAGAAAGTAAAAGCTTTATTCTTTCTGAGAAAATTAGCTATTTAAGAATAAATACTCTAATTTGTCCTTTCAAACTAGGTTTATGGGTAGTTCCAGGCCACTTTTGAATACTTTTCTGATTTCTCCCTTAAATATTTCTCTTGCTTTTTCAGTATTTTTATTTCCATGCAGTAGTTCAGCAAACCTTTTATCATTCTAATTTTTGCACACTGCTGTACCCAATATTCATTTCTAGCCTGGCCCATGTATTTCTGTCCACTTTTTCTGTACTGTTGGCTTTAACATAAACCTAAATCACACATTGTGAATACCAGCTTTATTGTTCATGCATGTGAATATATTTCTATTTACATTTTTGTTCACATTTTTATGTTTTCTGACCTGAAAAATATGTTATAGGGCTAGAAAGTACACATATATAGCCTTTTAATTATTTTGTCTTCCACAAAAACAATACCAAATTGTAAATAAATGTCATTTACTCTTTCTAACTTGGTAAACTGAATCCTCTAAGTTCCTCTTCAGACTTTAATAACATGAGTTCTTCAGAGTTAATGAAAAAACTTTTGGAAGGTTTGATTGATATATAGAAAAAATTACATTGTGGTTTTTACTACTGGGTTTTCTTTCAACATATTACATTTGCTTAAATGTATTTATAGCAGAGAAAAATATTTAAATATAACTCGATTTGTTAATATGTTAAACACGAATTAGGAGATATTTATTCAACTTGCATTTCATTTTTACTACTAATATTTTTGGGTTTTTTTCCTTTGAATTCTAGTTGTCTTTTGTGATTTATGCTTCTGCCAAAGTTCCCTTTATTATATTCTATAACTAAATTCATTTTCTCTCAGGAGTCTCCCTGCTTCACTGAATTTTACAGATTTTTCAAATTGTGCTATTTGATGTGTCAGGAGATCCTTAGAAGTTCTTTGGAGCTACTTCCATTAATGGAAGGAAGATGTGGATAGAAAAATAGACAAATTCTAGGATCATAGCCTAAAATTAACTTTAATATTTCCTTTAATCTGTTTTGTGTATGGAGTATCAGTACAGGTTTTCATTTGATAAAGTTATGTCTAAATATATTTGATAACCATAACTCTAAGGCATCATTTGGTTTTGAGTATTCTTTTTCCATTTCTCATTATGTTTCCCTTGTACGTCAAATATTTGGTCATTCTCTTTCCCACTGACAACTCAAATCTTCTCTAAAACTAACCATGTTTACCTTTGCTCTCCATCTTCTCATAGTTCGCAAAAATATTTAGTCTTGTACAATAGACTAAATGTTTGTTTCCACCCAAATTAATGTATTGAAAATCTAATTCCAATGTAATGGTAAATGCACACACACACTCACACACACAGATACTCATACATACATACATACATACATACATATGTGTGTGTGCGTGTGTGTGTATATATGTATGTATATATGTGTGTGTGTGTGTGTGTGTGTGTGTGTGTGTATGTGTATATATATATATGACAGGCTGGTATGGGGAACCAAACCCTTGAACTTCTAGTGTGATGATATTAAGATGTGGAAACTTTGGGAGGTAATTAGGTCATAAGAGTAAAACCTTCCTGAATAGGATTAGTGCCTTTGTAAGAAGAGGCCAGAGAGCTAGCTAACCCTCTCTTTGTCATATGAGGATACAAGGAGACATCAGCGGTCTGCAACCTGGAAAAGGGCCCTCACTAGAAATCGATATATTGGCACAATGGTCTCTGAATTCCAGCCTATAGAATGTTGAGAAATAAATGTTTGTTATTTAAGCCACATAGTCTACAGTAATTTGTTATAGCAGCTCCAAGTGACCAAGATACTTTATAATTAAAATGTTTGTAAGCATGCATACACACACACACACACACACACACACACACACACAGAGAGAGAAAAGGTCTTCAAAAAGTTCATAGAAAGATTCATATTACCTTTTTCTATTTTCCATGAATTTTTAAAAGTACCTTTCTGTGTGTGTAGATATACATATCTACACACACACACACACACACACATATAGACACACACACAGATATATATAGACAGAATTATGTCAAATAGGCATGAAATTTACTCACACGATTCAAGCTTGGTCCTGTAAATTAGCTAAGAGCTCATTTATCATTTGTAATGTAAGATTTGTACCTCTAATCTGGTTGGTTAAGTTATTCCTGATTACATTGCTGGATGTATTCCCCAGTGAAAAATGAGTAAGGAAAGTTTTGCCAGTTCCTAAATTGTTAAAACAGGAAAAAAAATCTATACATCTTTGCAACATCTCCCTTAGAACATCATCTAAAGGGATCCTTACAAGCCAAGATGGTTCTAATGCTTTGACTGCTCTTCTGAGTAGATCACAGAAAAACGTTGCTGTTAATTGTGTTCTAAAATGTACTGAATGGGAAATTTTCATAATTACCCAATAATATGACTTGACAAATCTTGCCACATATAGTTTTGTTAATTGGTTGGTGAGTACACTGCATAGTTTTCTATTAAGTGAATAAGTGCTTCCCGATGCATGTTTCTTTGGCATTCCCACATTTACAATTTTTATACACCATAATCAAGTGGGATTCATCCCAGGGATTGCAAGGATGGTTCAACATATACAAATCAATAAATGTGATGAGACAACAAAATCAAGGACAAAAACCATATGAATATATCAATAGATGCAGAAAAAGCATTTGACAAAATTCAGCATCACTTCATGATAAAGACTCTCAACAAATTAGGTATAGAAGGAAAGTATCTCAACACAATAAAAGCCATATATGACAAACCCACCACCAACATCATCCTGAATGTGGAAAAGCTGAAAGCCTTTTCTTTAAAAACAAGAACAAGATATGGATGCCCCCTCTCACCATACCTATTCAAGTTAGTATTGGAAGTATTAGCTAGAGCAATCAGGCAAGAACAAAAAATAAAAGGCATCCAGATTGGAAAAGATGAAATCAAATCGTCCCTGTTCACATCTGGTCCTGGCTTTTCTTTGCTGGGAGCCTTCTGATAACAGCTTCAATCTCTTTTGTTGTTATTTTTCTGTTCAGATTCTCTACATCTTCTTGGCTCAGTTTTGCTAGGTTGTGTATGTCCAGAAATTTATCCATTTCCTCCAGATTTTTAAATTTGTTGGCATATAGTTGTTTATAGTAGTCTCTAATGATTCCTTGTATTTCAGAGGTATCAGTTGTAATATCACCTTTTTCATTTCTAATTTTTGTTATTTGGGTCTTTCTTCTCTCTTCTTTTTTTAGTTAGCCATGCTAATGGCTTGTCAATCTTATTTATCTTTTCAAAAAACCAACTTTTTGATTCATGGATCTTTTGTACCATTTTTGGGGGTTTCACTTTCATTAAGTTCTGCTCTGATCTTAATGATTTCTTTCCATGTGCAAACTTTGGGTTTGGATTGTTCTTGTTTTTCTAGTTCTTTAAGGTGAAGTATTAGGTTGTTCACTTGCCATCATTCCATTTTTCTGAAGTAAGCATGTAATGTGATAAATTTCCCCCTTAGTCCTGCTTTTGCAGTATCCCACACACTTTGGTATGATGTATGATTGTTTTCCTTAGTTTCAATGATTTTTTTGATTTCCTATTTGATTTCTTCTTGGACCCATATGTCATTAAGTAGAATGCTGTTTAATTTCCATGTGTTTATTTAGTTTCCAGAATTTTGTTTGTTGTTGATTTCTAATTTTAATCCATTGTGGTCTGAAAAAATAAATGGGATAATTTCAATTTTAGTGTCTATTTTCTTGCTTAGGTCCAATAGAGTTTGCTTTATAAATCTGGCTGCTCTGACATTGGGTGCATATATATTTATGATCGTTATGTCTTCTTGATGGATGAATCCTTTTATCATTATGTAGTGGCCTTCATTATCTCTTTTTATGGTTTTTAGTTTAAAGTCTATTTTATCAGACATAGAATAGCTACCCCAGCTTGTTTTTCATTTCTGTTTGCATGGTAAATCTTTTTTCCATCCTTTCACTCTTAGTCTATGTGAGTCTTTATAGGTGAGGTGGGTCTCTTGAAGGCAGCATATAGTTGGGTCCTCCTTTTTTATCCAGTCAGCCAGTCTGTGTCTTTTGATTGGGAAATTTAATCCTTTTTCATTAAGAGTTGTTATTGAAAAGTGTTGATTTACTCCTAGCATTTCATTGATTTTTGTTTGGATGTCTTAAGTGTCTTCTGTTCCTTTCTTTCTGATTTATCATTTGTCTTCTGTATTTGTTGGTTCCTTGGGCTCTAGATAAACTTTTTTTTTCTCTTCATAGTTGGCATTTTTATTTTATTAGTGGTTTTGATTTTTCTTGAGTTTTTATTGCAGTGGTAGTTATTTTTCAGGTACCTAACCCAGTACTCCCTTGAGAATTTCTTGTAAGGGTGGTCATGTGGTAGTGAACTCCTGCAGTTTTTGTTTGTCTGAGAAATATACTATTTGCCCATTTTGGAATGATAGCCTTGCAGGGTAGAGAACTTTATGCTTATTTTCAGCATAAAATTAATTAATTAATTAATTAATTCTTCCAATCCATGAGCATGCTTTTCTGAGCAAAAATAAATAAACAAAGTTGGATGCATTTCGCTACCTTACTTCAAACTGTACTACATAGCTATAGTAATCAAAACAGCATGATACTGGCATAAAAACAGACATTTGGACCAATGGAACAGAATAGGGAACACAGAAATTTATCCACATACTCATAGCCAACTGATCTTTGACAAAGGCACCAAGAACATACATTGGGGAAAGGATGACCTTTTCGGTAAATGGTGCTGGGAAAACTGGATATCCATGTGCAGAAGAATGAAACTAGAGCTGTACCTCTCAGCATATACCAAATCAATTCAAAATGGAGTAAAGACTTAAATATAAGACCTGAAACTATAAAACTTCTAGAAGAAAACATAGGGAAACACTTCAGGAAATAGGACTGAGCAAAAATTTTATGAATAATACTCCCCAAACACAGGAAATCAAAGAAAAATAAACAAATGCATTATATCAAACTAAAAAGCTTCTGCACAGCAAAGGAAACAATGAACAGAGTGAAAAGACAGCCTACAGAATGGGAGAAAATATTTGCAAACTATATATTTGACAAGGGATTAATACCCAGAATATATGAGGAACTCAAACAACTTCATGTTGAAAAATAAACAAATAAAAATATAAATAAATATAGTAATAATTCAATTAAAAAATGGGCAAATGAGCTGAATAGATATTTCCCAAAGGAATACATGCAAATGGCCAATAGGCACATGAAAAAACGCTCAATATCACTAATCACTAGGGAAATGCAAATTAAAACTACATTGAGGTAACATCACACCCCAGTTATACTGGCTATTATCAAAAAAACAAAGTAACAAGTGCAGGGCAAGGATGCAGAAAAGGGAAGCTCTTCTATACTGTTAGTGGAACTGCAAATTATCACAGCCATTATGGAAAGTAGTATGGAGGTTTCTCAAACTACTACAGATAGAACTACTATATGATCCAGCAATTCCATTTCTGGGTATTTCCAGATAGAACTACCATAGGAACCAGCAATTCCACTGCTGGGAATATACCCAAAGGAATGGAAATCATCATGTCAAAGGGGTACCTGCACTCTCATGTTCATCACAGCTCTATTTATAATAGCCAAAATATGGAACCAACCTAAATGTTCATCAATGGGTTGCTGGATAAGGAAAATGTGGTATATATGCACAATGGAATATGACTCCACTACAAAAAGAATAAAATTCTGCTATTCACCCCAACATGAATGAACTTGGAGAAAATTATGTTAAGTGAAATAAGCCAGGCACAGAAAGAGAAATATCACGTCCTTTCTCATAAGTGGGAGAAAAGGAAGGAAGAAAGGAAGGAAGGAAAGACAGACCACTGTAACACATTGAATTTTCAGTAGAAAAGAATAGAACTATGATTACCAGAGGTGGGAAAGTACATGAATACTCATAGTCACCTGTGTATCCCATAAATATGTATAATCAATTATGCCTCAGTAAAAAAATTCTGGTAAATAAACTTTTTAAAAAAAATTTTTAAGAGTAAGTGTGATTTTTAGATAGTTTCTTCTCAGATATTCATTTGCCCTCTGCTATTCAGTTCACCTTGTTCTTCCAAAAAGTTTAAGTTCTTTCTGAAACTTATCAGTAAAATACATAAAAAAAATGTTTCAAGTGCATAAAATAAATGTAAATATAATACCTTCTAAATTCAATTGGTGCATTTTCTTGTGTGGAATATTATCTTAAGTTTAAAGAGAATTAGTAAGTAAAACCAGATATTCTTGTCTTCAGAGAGACATTCGCTTTTTGAGACAGTATGAACATATGAAGTGATAACTAAAAATACAAAGTGTGAATCTTAAGCTTCATATAAATAGTATAGATTATTACTTTTTCAGAGTTTTGAGGAGACTTGAAATCTCCATCTCAAGTAGAAAGGTTTTATGCAGCCGTGAGTATTTGTCTGAGATTTATATTTGACTGATGGAGAATGAGGCATTGTTGGTGGCTGCCTTGGGTTGAATAATCTCCCAAAATTTAATCCCCACTGTAACTGTTGAGGTTGGGAAATCCTATTATGGTAATTGAAAGGTGGGGCCTTGAAGAGGTGATAGAATGTAACACTATGCTCTAGTGAATGGATTAATAATGGTGGTCAGGAGTATAGTTCTGAGTCCTTTAAAAGAAGAACACATGAGTGGTTAGTCTCTCTCGGCTCCCCCATCCACCATGTGATATGCTGTATTGCTATAGAGTCACCTCACCAGATGTGTTTCCTGGATTTTGGACTTCCCAGCCTCCAAAACTATAAGCAATACATTTAGTTTTCTTTATAAATCACCCAGTTCCAGAAATTGACTAATACAGTGGCCAACTCTACATCCATTTCTCACCCCCCAAACCTTCCTCCTTTTTAACAGTACCCTGAGTCTCTTCCTATGTCCACTTTCATTCAAGGGATAGTAGCCCATTCCAAACCCTAAGACAAGAGCCCTGGTTATTTTAAACAAATCAGAAGGTTCCATTTCCCTTGTTATAGATTGACTTGACCATGTGATTTAGTTCTGGCTAGTAAGATGTCAGGAGAATATAGAGAATCTTCTAGAGACTTCCTCACACTTAATTTTTTTTTTTTTTTTGTCTTTTGTCTTTTTCCGTGTCCGGCAACGGATTGCAACCCTCAGTGTTGCCCCCGTACCGGACCGGGGACCGGCAACGGGATCGCAACCCTCGGTGTTGCTCCCGCGCCTCGCTCAGCCAGTGAGCGGGAACTGGTCTGTATGTGGGATCCGAACCCTCGGGCGGGAGCGCCACCGCGCTTCCCAAGCGGCGCACTATCCAGTGCGCCACCGGGACGGCCCCTCACACTTAATTTTAAAAAAGTTAATGCAAGATGTATATAATCCCTCTTTCTGTGTTCATCTCCTGGAACTGTTACAGGTGTTGCAAAAGATAAGCATATGCCACCAGATGAAAAATTTCTTATACTAAATATAATAAAAGGAAAATAAAGAAAACCTTGAGTGATTGCAAATATTTTGACCAACTGAATATATCAATTCTAAAGAACTTCTATATTTGGACTCATAATTTAAAAATTGGTCCCTCATTGGTATAATTGTGGAACCAAACTTTTTTACGACCTGAATTTACTAATGTAAAATATATGTTATGGTATGGATAATGCCATGCTAGAGAGACAGAGATCATGTTGGCCCATTTACAAGCAACAGATTTTAAATGGGCTTGGGAAGGTACATGGCATTCAAGAAATGTAGATTAATAACAGTTATAAAAATTATCCAATAGATAAATACCTTCTCAATATCAGCAAGAGCCAGTAGAAATGAATGGAATTTACATATTTTGAACTACTACAATTTACAAGGTATTACATTAGAGATACTTGACATGTTGTTAGCTTGATATATAGTTAGAGGTAAAACAGAGAAAAACATGAGTGTTTGGAGAGGGGAGCCCTAAGATTTAGCAAGTGACACAACCAAGGCCTTATGGGCAGTTCTCAAAGAGATTCATGGCCAAAGCATACTAAATACTGAATTAAAGGAATTGACAGTGAGGGAAAGGCATGATAAATGTAATACGTTGGGGATTTAATTCTGGCTTGGGCTTAGTTCTCAATCCTGTTTGATGTGCACTTATGTGTTGGTAGAAAATCAGATTTTCAAATGTCAGAGAGGTTCATGACCTAATTTTCATTGACTAGCAGGTAATCACTATATATAGGGATGGATCTTTATTTTTTTTTAAGTCACTGCTCATTTTCTGTCATTCTGAACAAATGTCCAGAAAATATAAACATGCCCACAGACACACATACACGCACACAGGTTAAAAGACCCACTACACATACTGCCACAAGTCTTCTTTCATTTTTCATCTCTAGCTAATATCCTCTTGACCTCTAAAGTAGAGACAGGGGATGAAAGGGTCATGTAGCATTTCTCCATCATATTGCAAATCAGCAGAATTTTTCTGTTTCAGGAATTAAAGTGTACATCAGCCATCACAGTTAAGGCTTGACTGAGCTTCCTAAATCACATTTTCAGTGAAAATACATATTTCAGAAACTGGTTGATTATCAGATTTAGTTTTTAAAGATATTGATTTTTTTTTTGTTTTTTATTTTTGTAAAAATGGATAGATCTAGAGCTTATTCAGGTGCTGCTTTAAGCTAGAAGCTCTAGGGCTTTTTTTCTTAAATGGAAGTAAGGCAAACCCAACTCTATATAGGAATAAAAGCGCTGAAGGGAGAAGAAGCTGAAGATGTTGAAAAGAGTGAGGTCAAAAAATGAAAGATTTGGTTTGAAATGTAAAAAAGGCACTTTATTTGAGACACAAACAATTGGGAGTTGATGAGAGTAAAGAGATAGGTTTAAAACTAGAAAAGATAGCAGATTGGACAGTTCTTGCTTGATGTTCTTAACTCTCAATCAAGTGGAAATCAAGGTACTCTATCTTGATCAAAAGAAAGGTGGAATGTTAAGCTTGGGAGAAAGAGCAAAAATTTGTTACGAGTGAAGTAATGTATGAAACGAACAGGACAGGAATAAAAAGATTACAGAAGACGAATGAAGAAACAGATGAAGTGCGTCAGGAACAACCTGTGTTGGGTCAGGTCAAAAATGCTCATTAATCTTCTTCAGAAAATTAAAGTATAGAATGAGAATGTGGGAAGATCTGAGGCTGTGTATTGACAGACGGAAAGGATAGGAAAGGTGATTTATATTTGTAATAAAGAAAGAATACTTTGGTTATTGTCTGGAGGGATCACTAATTCTATTTTTATGACCTTATTTTGATAATGGAGAGGTAGTAATTTGTCTACTTAGTTTTTTGAGAGTGTAATGTGGACATTAAAAATAGCAAATTTGAGTAGATCTTACAGTTAGGAAATGATGGCAATAGAAAAAAAGTCTTCTATACTTGTAACTTTTTATTGCTTACAACTGCTAATTCTTCATTATATAATTATGATGCCCATTTTTAGGGCATTACTAATTTCATTTATTTAGTTCCTCATGAATCAAAACTTTTAACAGCATTGGTCATTTTTTATTATGCTTTTAGAACATAAAATTTTTAGTACTTACTTTTATAAAATTTCAAAGTGGAAATATCAAGTACATATATTTAATTATTATACAAGCAGCTATATGTATAGGATAAATATACTTTTATAAATTTTCAGATTTAAATAAAACTGAAGTTTTCAGAAACAGCTTTATTCATAAAATACTCTAGAGAGCTACCAAAAGCAAAAACCTGTAGTTACAATCCAAATTAAAACAAGTGATTTTTACAATTCTGAATCTATTTGGGGGAGAAAACCAATATGATAAAAGTTAATATAATAATAATAATTTCTTGCAATTATATAGTGTTTTATACTTTATAAATGTTTTAATTTACACAATCTTATTTGATTCTCACTAAATTCTTAGAAGGTAGAAAAAGCCACTCATATAAATCCAACTTGGTCATTATTTTGTCCTGGCACATTTTGACTAACAAAAAACAAGACCAAATCTATGTATTTATTTCTTTGCATTCATTTAGTAAAAATGTCTCTACCTCAATTCAGTTTCTTTTCTTCTGTGATGATTTCCACAGGATGAATCACAATGTGTTCAGGATATATTACTCTGTCATAACACTCTCGATATTCCTGTTTTATTTTTTTAAGAGCTACGTGACTTGAATAGTGATTTGCAAACTCTAAAAACTGATGAAAACCAAACTGCATTCAATTTTTTACCTTACATAATTCTAACTTGCCTTTCTCTCATCTCTTTAAGGAGAGAGCTATGCTGGAATAAAGAAAGAACCATTAATCACAGTAGCACAGTTAAGGCATAGACCTTTTCTCAGAGAACTTATTTAGGTCATCTCTACTGATCTCTTCTTATCATTAGAAATAGTGATTTCGCTTGTGATAACTAATGGAATATTTCTTCTGTACTGTATTCTAAGCAGTGTCCCAGTTTTGATCTATTCTTAGCAATTCAGTCTTTCAAAAAGGCACACTGCCAGCTTGAATGCAAACATTTTTGCCTGATAAACTAGACCTGCAACATTATTTGTCTTATTCTGTCCCCAAAATGTTTAGATAAGTAACATTTTACCATTATGAGTTTATTTTCTTTCCTTCTAAATACACCTAAAATAAACCATAAAGTTTTCCTTCCAAAGTGCACAATAGTATTACAATGAAAAAACAAAAGACAAATAAAAACAAATATGTTTATACCAGATTTTCCTTTACTGTGTAATTAATTCTCTTTGCAGATGTGCTGGCATTGTGTCCCCTGTAATAAACATTGAATGAACATCAGTGGAGAGCAATGGCCAAGAAATTGTCTTCAAAATAAAACATATTGGTGTCCTAATCCTGGATCAGTCACCACCTCTGGAGCTATGCGTCTAAACTCAATAAATGTCAGTTTTCTCAAACAAGAAAGCAAACAGCAAGAAGTAGTAATATGTATACCTACAAGGTTGTTGTAAGGATTTAATATATTGGATATATACAGAATGCCTTTATAATATTTGTGGAGTGAAAACAGTAACATGACATTCAAACTATTAATTCAAATGTATGTGTGTAACTAATTTATCCTTGCATTCGTTTTCTGTGCTGTGCAACAAATCACCAAACTCTGGTTTGAAACAAAGCTCATTAATTACTGCATACTCTCTATAGGTTAACAGTCAGGGCATTGCTAAGCTGAATTCTTGCCTCAAGATCTCACAAGCTGAAATCAAGGTGTTGGCTGGGCTATAGTCTTATACAGAGGCTTGACTAGGGAAAAAAACTTGCTTCTCAGTTCCTCAGGGTTTTGAAAGATTTCATAACCCTGTGGCTGTAGAATTCATGGCAACTGCCTTCTTAAAATCCAGTAATGGAGAGGGAAAGCTTCTGCTACTTCAGTTTTCTAAGTACAGGCAAGGACTGGGCAGTCTTCTTAAGGGATCACCTGATTAGGTCAGGCCCACCTGGGTCAATCTTTCTTTTGATTAACTTAAAGTCAATTAATTAGAGCCTTTAATCTTATCTGGAAATCTCTTTATTTTTGCCATATTCTATAAGTTGGGAGCCATGCATAGATTCTGCCTATATTCAAGGAGAGGGAGTTATACAAGGAAATGACTTATGGGGATTGCCTTTGGGTGTGTCCACCACAATCCTTTTTTGTAAAGAAAAGTGTATATTGTAAGTAGAAAAAGCAAAGGCCAGACCAGGAGAAATAAGAATGGAAGGAAGAGAGGCATGGATGGGAGTTTTGAATACCTTGGCCTCTCTTAAGCTTTTAATGCTTTTCATTTTTTCCTTGCATATCTCTCAGGCAGGTGAGTACTTGAGGCCTGTACCCTGAAATGCGGAGGCAGCATACAGTAAAAGCTTACAATACTCTCCCAGATCCTTTTTTGATATAGAGAATTTGAGTTTTGTGGAAACTACTGTGCTGTTTCTGGCACGTGATTTTAAAACATTTTGGAGTCATATACTATGTATAGGAGCCCTAGTAGAACACTTGGAAGAAAAAGAAAGAATTTCCAAAAAATTTACGTCTCAAATCAAAATATCAGGACATCTAAAAAATTTATCTTTCTCTCCTTCGTACTTCATAAAAAACTAAGACTATAAATTATTTTGAAGACTAAATTCTAGGCAAAATTGTGGCACTGGTTATGTTTCCTATAGTACAAGATAACAATTTGTCTGTATTTTAGACTTTAACAACAAATTGACTTTTGTTCACTATAGAATATTTGAAAAAAAGTAAAAGTTGTAGGAAGAATCAAAATTTAGCACATTGTAATCATCTGTTGGCAAAACACTGTCTTGCTATGTATATTTCAAGTTATTTTTATGTATAAATTTGTGGTGAGCTTCTTTACATTTTTTACATGTATGTAAAATATATGATTACATTTTGTAATGGTATTTTATTTGCCTTGATAATATAAACACTTTAATGACACCAGAAAACATTTATTTATTAAATCTTTTTTAAACTTAAATGTGCTGGTAGGAGCTACACAGAAGAAAATTAACCAGTTGTCAGAGAGGGGTTTTCTAGAAGCACTAAAATATACTTATAAACATATAAGACATTTATCATAAATTAGTTAATTAATACACTCTTATGTTAGAAATGTTAATATTATAATTCTTCTTATACTGTGGATAACTGAATAACAAATATTTTTATTTATGTCAGATTTTATCTAAACTATTTTTTCAGATGTAGGATTATTTCACATCAGGTATAATTACTTGGCCAAAGGTATATTTGAATATCTTTATGGTTTTGTTATGCTTCACAAATATTTCCAAAGACTTGCCTAAGATGCTTTTTTGACCATAATCTTGACCAAAAGCCACCACGAAATATCTTCTATTTATTAATAATATTTCTTTACATTTCTTATCATATTCTTTTCTAATAATCAAGCTCTTCCTCAGTTTCTGAAACCTCCCCAGTCCCCTGTCCCCCATCCCCTGAATCCTCAGAACTTCACTGACTTCTTAGAGTATGTTTCTGACATAGTCATGGGTGATATGATTAGACTACAGACATTATCTCTTACAGAAAGTTCATCTATATTCCTGCAATCTTTTTGTCTCCTCCTAAGTATGTTGACCTTGCTCTGAGGATGGTAAAAATAAACATGATATCAAAATAATTTTCTTATGTATAAAAATTCAATTATGATTTAAAAATTACATTTTGATTACTCAATGCATAACAAAAAGAATGTGCTTAATATACTTAGGCAAATATTTTGCTTTACTGGCATACATTTGTTCTTCTAGGACTCCCTAACCCTGACTTATCTTCCCATATTGTTAAAATACTTTTTTATGTGTCTATATAACTCGCACTCATTCCTAAATGTTTCCTTAATTGCTTGGCATTTCTCTATTGTGATATATTTCTTAAGTTAGAGTGTTGAGACTTTAAATACAATTTTTTAAATGGAAATATATGTATTCCTTTAAATAGTCTGTTATAAAACTAGTACCATTCTGCTATATAATTTTCTTGTGGCTCTGTTATCAAGGAGATTACAATACAATGTACAAATGGGATTGTAGACATAAACACAAAGAGATTATGTACTATGATGGAGATCTGGGAAAAGTGAGGTGGAAACACAGAGGAAGAAAAGCACATTAGTGAATGTTCTTTAAGAAATATTGACTTTCGCTAAATCTTCATGGCAGCATTTTAAGATCCAATCAAGAAGCCTAAGATATTAAACAATAAAAAGCCTTTTCTATTAGTCCAGGAAAAAGACTAGAATAGCCTAAATTAGAGAGTTAGCAATGATGGGAAAGAGAAGTAGCAGATTTAAGAGATATTTAAGATGTAGAATCAAAATAAAATAATAAACAAATAGGTCTACTGTATATAAAGAGAGTAAATACAAAAAAAGGAGTAAATATTGAGAGCAATAAAATCATTACTATTTGTGTTATTTTTAACTAGAGCTGTTACGTGCAAGCAAGGGAAGACTTTAAAAAAAAGCCAGTTAGAAAATAGCAGTGGCTGTTTAAAACCTCAAGAGTAGATAAGGCTGTTCTGAGTCAGAGAATAGTCTAGAAGTGTGCTGTCTAATATAGTACCCACCAACCACGTAGCCACGTAGATATATAAAAAAAATTTAAAATGAAGATCCTCAGTTGCACTAGCTGTATTTCAAGTGCTTTGTAGCCACATGTGGCCAGTGACTACACATTAGAAAACATTTTTATCATCACAGAAAGTTCTGCTGAACTGCACTGGTTCAGAAAACTACAGATCATCAATATTAAAGAGGAACCTAGAATGGTCAGAGAGATAGTATAACATCAGGAACACCCATGTTTGATCTTATTTGATTCTTTTCCCTAAGGCTGGGGCAGGCCTCAGCTTTGGAGGAAGCTTACAAGGCCAACTTTATGGCTGAATCCCCAGAAATAGGAGTACGCTTGTCCAGCAGAACGTAAGATAAACAGGAATGCTAGCTTAGCATGTATTTCTCTGAGTTCACTCTTTTCTCACGGTTATTTGATATTTTGAGCCCTGGTTACGGGACAGGATAATATTATTTACATAAGTGTAGAACTGTTTCCCAGATAACATGGAGCTGCAAATTTGCTATGAGCCACATAATATCCAGACGCTGTGAAAGCGAAAGACCTTGATCAAGCCATGCTGATTCCACCCTGAAGCAAATTAAAATCCTGAAGGTCCCTAAGATAATGTCAAGAATGAGAACAGAAACCAGACAGAGCCTTGATGCAATTTTGCACCTGGCCGCTTACACGTCCCCCGCACCCCTGCTTTTCACTTCCTGCTTCTTACCCCATTAAAACCCCCAGTTAGCTTGAGAATCTGATGATTTAGCCTGCCATCTCCTCAAGTTACCAGTTTTCCTGAGTAAATCAAGTTCTGTTTTCACCAGCATTTGAGTTTTGAGTCATTTGTTTCTGTTTGGCATCAGGCAGACAGTCTTGAGGTTGGTAACAATAGAAGGATAGAATTATTAAAGTTTGGCATTATACAATCAAGAAGAAGAAATGTATCTTGTAAATGATACTCATCCCTATACCTTAAAGATGGAAAACAGTAATTTCTCTGGACATTTATGGATACCCAGCTACCCTTTGAATATAGTTAAAGAGGTTTGAGATTTGTGAACTATTTGGATTTGCTAGTATATTATGGAAGTGAAACTATGTTTAGGAATACTTTAAAGAAACATCTTTTTAAGGTGGCAGACATAATAAAGTAAGAATGAGACTGTAATTTGACAAAGTGTAGTTCTACCCCCTATATGAAAATTATAGGACACATGTTTTTTTTTTTTTTTTTTTTCCTTTT